>NW_006263308.1:1061247-1096158 GCF_000469605.1 Apis dorsata | reverse complement strand
CACATACATATACATGCATGTATATGTGCATATATCAGTATATTACTTTAATAATACATTACAAATATACAGTTTTTCACAAATAAGAAGATTTTTATAAAAATTTTTTTTTAAAAATAATGTGTATATATACATAATGTGTCGCGCATATATATAAATAAGATCCTTATGATTTTACCATATATATGCTGTTTCTAATCAAACGAAGTTATTCGTCTTTTCAGAAAAGAAGTTATAAAATATTGATATAATGAAATTCAATCTCAACAGCTTATTCCACAACACAAAAATATATAATTATATCAGTCTGTAATTCATTCAAAGTTTTAAAAACTGTTTCTATTATTTTTCCTGTGCTTTTTTTATACATTTCTTCAATTTAAATACTTTATACCAATATGTAAATTAATGCCTAACAATTATATCATGATGATCATTTTTCTAAAGGTATATTATGATCTAAATGGTCGCAATGAATGGGACATTGGTGATATGATACTGCACTTGCATGACCTGATCTTCCAGATGTCATTGGTACTCCCTGTTCCCACATATCTTTTGCAGGATCGTAAATTTCGACTATATTTAAAAAATGTTCACCATCATATCCTCCTAAAAATATTCAAGCAAATTTATTTAATAAAATTAATATTAAATACAAATAAAATTAGCTATGTAAAAATACTTTTTTATTTTTCTTACCCATAGCATATAACTTTCCATCTAGTACAGTAACACTAAGCGCACTTCGAGCAATAGTGACGTTACTAACATGTTCCCATATGTCTTTTTCTGTATCATATCTTTCTACAGAATTTAATTGTCTAGTTCCATCATATCCTCCCACCACATATATATATTGTCCAAGATTGGCTACTCCAGCTCCTGATCGACTACATTTCATAGATGAAACTATTGTCCATTCATCATTTTCAGGATGGTAACACTCTACGGAATTTAATCGGTTCGTTCCATCAAATCCACCAATGGCATAAAGTAATCTGTCATAATTTTAATTTATATACATAACATAATTTAATATGAAGTTTTAAATATTTAAATAATTTTCAAATTTTACCTATTAACTACAGCTACTCCAACTCCCAGTCTCTTGATATGCATTGGCTTTACATTAGTCCAAGAATCATGTTCTGGATCATAACATTCAACACTATTATGATATTCTACACCTGCACTACCTCCTACAGCATATAGCAACCCATCCATCACAGCTACTCCTACTCGATTTCTTGGAACAGACATTGGACTGCAAGCTCTCCATTGATCTGTGAGTGGATTGTATCTATCAACCCAATCACTATCATATCTGCAAATTTATTATAAATTCTTTAATTTTTTGTCTAGTTTTAATTTATATTTTTATATAAATAAAAATATATATAATCAATATTTATAAGAATCTTACCTACTATCTGGTGAATTATTTCTTCCACCAACAGCATAAAACATACCCTTTAAAAATGCTCCACCTAATCCAGATCTCGGAACAATTAATTTAGCATGTTGAGTCCAAGTTTTTTCATCTACATTATATCCTTCTAAAAGATCTAAAGAATGTTTCAAGAAACCACCAGCTATATATATTACTCTACGAGTATTAGGAGTTCTTTCTTTCACCACTGGTTTTTTATGAAGAGTCAAATCTTTAAAAATTTGTGCAAGATATTCTCTACATGCAGGTACTTTTTTCAAAACATCACAATTTTTCATTTGTTCTCTAAGAAAATTAGGAGTGAGATATTGACATCTCACTGCATGCAATATATGCTCCATTTTTGGTCCTCTAGCTTCTTCATTGTACTTAACCCATTTTAAAACTGCATTGTATACTTCTCTCTCTTCTTGTACATTTAATTCATCTTTTCTCACAAGTGCAATTAATTGCATTGCAGATAATTGTAGGAACTCTTCTTCCTGACATATTTGACTAAAATGTTGAACAATAAACTGATTCGCTTTCTGATATAAATTTTGACAACCATGCTGTTCAGCAAAATTAGCAATTCCAATAGCATTTGTCGGATCTAATTGTCTTTCCAAAAATACACAACACGCATCTATGACATTACTAACCTATTTGATAAATAATATCAAATAAATAAATATTATGATATATATTTTATTTTTTGTTAAAATGGTATTTAAATATTTGTATACCTGAAACATGGTGGCTGCTGATAAAAGGGAGCATACTGTAATTTCTGTAACTCTTATTTGACCAGTATACATGAAGTACATTAAGCGTGCCATAGTTGTTGGACTGACACCTTGAAGTTTTACCCTAGACATTTCAGATTCTTTCAAACCTCCAGTAAACATTGCCTAGAATATATATAATAATCCAATATCATTTTCTATTTGTTTTATTATTTTATATTTATTTATATATTCAAATTTTTTAAAAATGAATTACCTTAAAGTATGGACTAGCAGCAGCTAAAATGACTTTATGTGCATAGAACAATTCTGATTCTACTTCTAATATAACATCAGTGAGCATATGATGACTACGCATAATGAACATCATTTTCATAGCATCTTTAATATAATTAGCCATGTAAAAAGTCATGTCTCCAAGATCACCATGTTTTTCTGTAGAATCTAGACCTTCACTCTCTGTCATGAATGAAGGACTAGATCCAAGATTCTTGGAATGAAAGCTACCTTGAGCTTCTTTTTTCATATAACAGTCTTCTTCATCCATTAAAATAACCTATGAAAGAATTAAATTCATCAACAAAAAATAAATATAAATTTTATATAAATTCATAAATTATGAACAAAATATTATACTTACTGAAAAGATCGAAAAATCTTTGGTAGAAAGAATTACAAATTATGAAAGAAGTTAACAATTCTGATAATATTCTCGATATAAAATAAAATTAACAAAAAGAATTGAGAAAAGAAATGCAACTAAATAATCATAATTCAAAAATGCTATTTATCGGATAATTTAATAACAATACTTGATGACGCAGGTACGAGATGAATGACGAATATTAACTATTACAATGTTGATATTAGTTCCACCAAATTATCATTCGCACGTGTTGAAATCTTGTATTGACAATTATATCTTTGTCCAAAATGAACATCAATGTATCAATAATCATATACACAGCTTTCAATACTTATTGTATGCTTATTTTAACACATTGTTTAAGAACTGATAAGAACAACTTGTTTTCTATTGCTTTCAATGGACTTCTCAATGAAAAATATGCCTTATAGTATCTGTTTTCATAATTCGTATATTAATTTTTTACATGTGTGAATAGCAAAAATTCAAACGGCGAATAGTGAAGAAACGGTATAAAGAAATTGTTTGGGAAAAAATTAACAATAATATTTATATGTCACTATAATCGCTAACAGTTCAGTCTTGCCAAGATAATAAGGTAATAAGAAAGTAATGTCTAGATTGTCTAAGCATTGGGTGCTACACGGAACTATATACGAAACAAACACAAGCGAAAGTTCGGCCGTGAATTAATACTCGTGATTGTGATGTGATCATAGATGACGTGAATGACTTGCACTTATTTTACTTTGATGATCGAGCATTTAGCTACTCACTTCGGTTTCTACTTTTAAGACCATTTACGCACCTTTGATCCAATACGTCCGGTAATTTTTTTTTGGCTGGCATTTTGTTTCTTAGGAATCGTTTAATATGTTTTAAATATATTAGGTTATGTGTATGTATTTACAAATTATATTATTATCAATTTCACGAAATATACAATAAATTAATCACGAATAAAATAATTGATAAATTAAAAACATTTTTAAAAATAATATGTGAAAAATTATAAATATAATTATATTATATATTTGTATATTTTTTTTTTATAAATTAATTTAATATTATAATAGAAGAATTAAGAGATTGTAGATTAATGTTTAGGAATTGATAAGATTAAGAGAATCTCATCAAATTCTCATAATAAGAATGATTATTTTGAGACAATATATTTATTTCTTATTAATATGGAGTTTTCAACAATAACAGTATAATAGTAGGCGTAACAAGAGAGACGAGGTAGGTTACGAGGAACCTAACCTAATACCGTACGCCAACAAGTCACTGTCCACAAAATCTCTGTGATGTATTATAATTACTATGTATAATTTTCTAATCTTTTTTATAATTTTATAATATTTAGTCCGTTTCTTTAAAGTTATGCACATTACATTTAAATTATAATGTGCGTAACTTTATTGTAATAGAAATAGATTTTTAAATCCTGATATCTATTAAAAGAAATCTTTTTTAAAGTAATATTTAATTTTTGATAAGAATTTATATTTTACATTTCATTAAAAAGTTTTTATTCATATAAGCTAAATGAAAAATTGAGCCTTGAGATTTTTAACATTGTATTCTATGCATTCAAGAAATTTATTATTAGATTTTCACAACATACAAAGTTCCATTTTGTAGTGGTTATTGAAAAAATAAATTTCAAAGATAATAGGAACCTTGTTCTGTGAATTAAGATATTTTTATGCACAGAATTCAATGAAAATTTTTTATTTATTAATATTTTATATTTTATTATATTAGAAATGTTCTCATAATTATATTGATTAATATTTTGTTATAAATTTAAAGGAAAAAAAATTTTTTTTTTATTTGTAATATACCATCATAATTCGAACTTTGAAAACTTCGAATTTCGTTGAGAAATTTTCAAAATTTTTAAAAAACATTTAAAGAATATGTATGTTTTAAGACATTACAATCTAATATAATAGTAACATTTAACAAAATTTTTAAATTAATATAATAATATTTAAAATTATGGCAGTGTTCTATGATAATATGGAATAATTTTATTGCCATAAAATAGAAATAACATATTAAGGCTATTATGATATTAATTATTCTTAAGAATTGTAAAATTGTAAAAATTTATTTTAGATTTATCATTAAATAATTAATTATTATTTCTTCAAAGTTCGAATTTTTGAATGTTTCAATTTTAAAATTTATTATTTTATATTATAGAATTTATAGATGAAAGAGAACATTTCATGATATTAATTTAAGAAATGGAAAGAAAAGAGCATGAAAAATTTATAAATTTTCATATAATTTAACCAAAAAATAAAATATATTTTTCTTATATTAAATAGGCCGATTCAATTTTTTTATTATTATATGTAATAATTTTTAAATTGTAATAAAGATAGAGTTACAAATAATTTTTGCTCTGATCTTTCCACAAGATGTTCATGTTATATAGGTTCTTGTTGGCGCACAATGAAATAGGGGGCTCGACCTTTAATTCAGTGCAATAATGCCTCTTCAGGTATCTAGAGTAGAAGACACATATGTACAAGGACTTTCAGAAGACAGCTTTCTTTCTTTTTTCTCTTTTTTTTATACATATTGAAGCAAATGAATATATCATTTGGATATCAATTGAAAAAAATAAATATATCACTACTGAACCAAATTACTGGCGGAACCCACATATTAAAGAATTTTACAACTATTAATTAATTTAATAAGTCTATCTTTGATTTAGTTAGGCTTGGGTGACTCTAAACTGGCCCCCTATATTTGTATTTTGATTAATTCCTGAATTTGCTGTTGTAAGCAAGATAGCGCTTTTTTTTTCATTATTAATCCAATTAAAAAAATTTATAAAAATCAATTTTATCATTTTTAATATAATAATAATTTTCTTTCATCATCACATATGAGATACAAAAAATCTCAAAAATCTATTAGCTAAAAAATGATAATATATAAATGATAAATATTTAAACAATGAAACAAATGCAATTAGTTGGGACACTTTCATTCATAATGATTATTTGTTATCATACAACAGAATGAAGATTTAAATGTATGTAATTAATCATCAAGCAACTTTGTTAACTTATTAAATCTCTGACATATAGTTTGAATTTATTTAAATGTATTTTTGAATTTCAGGGATCTAACATGCATTCGTGAAAGTCTATTTCATTAAACTTTCAGGAATTTCAATTATAAGTGTCAGATACAATGCCTAACGAGAAACTATGAAACTAAATTGCTATCTTCTATGTATAATTTATAATTGTATAGCGAATTGCTCAGTAATACGATTAAATGCTATATTCATAAGTAAAGAATTGGGCGGATCGACTACTCCTAAGGCCTCGCTCATCAATTATTTTGAATTAATTTAGTCCCACACATTCATTCTAAAAGTCTAAGTTAGGATAGTTGGGATTAAATTGAAAGGACGTTAGTCTATTTTCAGTTTTTCTAGAAAATAAAAAAGAAGAAACAGAGAGTGCATATGTATGTGTATGTTCAATTCCGATGATCCAACGATGCATATGTGCAATTTCTGAATATGTTCAATAGTTAATAATAATAATAATAATAATAATAATAATAATAATAATAATAATAATAATAATAATAATAATAATAATAATAATAATAATAATAATAATAATAATAATAATAATAATAATAATAATAATAATAATAATAATAATAATAATAATAATAATAATAATAATAATAATAATAATAATAATAATAATAACAATAATGGGATGAAGAGTATTGTATAGTAAACGTATGATTTTTTTTCATTATCAATGAATGAAATTACAAATAGAATGATTAATGCGTGCATACGATCATCATTAAATGTTTGTTAATAGAATTTGATTCTATTTAATGACATACCAGCAATTCGTAAAAAAGATTTATCTGATTAAAATTTCATCCGCCTTTAAATATTAATTATTCATTCTTTTTTTTTTCTTCTGAATAAGATAATATTTTTAATAAGATTATGTATTTTTTTTCTTTTAGTAAATGGTCATTCTATGTCGAGAATTCTATGAGCGAGTCTCTCCCTCTCCATGAGAGAATTATTAAAAGGTATATGGCAGTATGCAAGTCAGTGAAATTTCATAAATCAATATTCCTTACTTTTCACTTAAGTCTATTCAACGTTAATTCTTCTTACTTTAATATTCATCATTCTTTTATACGAACATTTAAATCTTCATTATATTTCTTTTAAATAGCAAACTGAAAAAAGTTGATGAATCATCTACAAATGATTAAAATAAAGTTGAGAAATACGGCAGTGTACGATGTCTAATAATCGTATTATAATTTAAAGAGAGACTCGCTCAAACCGACAACATCTGTAGAGTTTAAAATGCCAACAAGAAAATATTTCAGTTACTCATTTAAGTCGCTACTTATTAGAGACAATCTACTAAAGTTTTATAGCACTTTTTTTCCGTTTTTTTTTTTAATCAACATACTCTATTATTAGTATTATCAATGTATGTAACAACATGAACAAATAAAGAGATTTCGTTTTTCTTTATGGGAGAATCTCTTTCTTGTGTTACATTTTAAATATTTCCGAAGACACTGTGTCTATGTATATATTTTTTCGTTTATATATATCTTTTTTTTGTTTTACTGTTTGTCTGATTTTTCCTCTACAAATTGACCTATAAATCTGATATTGCTTAAATCGATCAAAGCCCCTCAGAGGCAACGATTTTTGAAGCTTTTAAGACTCACTTTTGTAAGAATTTTCTCTTTCTCTCTCCCTTTTTTATTGAAATTAAGTGACATAGTCTGTTGTCTATCAAGGAGGATGCAAATCGCGATGATGGGCTCTAGCACTTAAAATTGCTTTCAATTCGGATTCTAATTGTTTTTTCGTTCGTTCGCTTACCGATCGGCCTCCCACTACCGGTTGAGCGGTAAGTCTTGGTGATGGTAAATCAGCCATCAACTTGCCAGTATCTCTGTTTTCATGACTTCTTGCTCTTCTTATAGGCTTCTTAATGGGTAAAGTATCATCCTGGATCTTCTCATGCGATGGCCGTTCTAGAGACAATGTCATTTCTTGATTTAATGTATAAGTGGAACCACTGGCCACCGCTTCTGAGGACCTGCTGATGTCTATCGTTCCTGAGCCCCATTCACGAGATAGCTTTCTCCCTATGGCCGAAGTTAATTCGTTATTCGGCGATAACAATGGACTCTTGGATATATGATAAGTAGAAGAATGTGGCGGTCTCAAGGTAGCGAACACTGGAAACGATTGTCCTCGTTTTGCTGGACTTCTGGCATATCTAGGTGTAGGTGCACCTCCTCCAGTCGATTCACCTTTGATCGTTGGTGTTGTACTACCGGTGGAATCGCTTTTTGTTGGAGCTAAAGGTCTTAATGTTGCACTACCTCCGAAATGAGAACCTAAACGTGGAGGTGGTGATCCACCATCTCCATGACTCAAACGACGACCCACCGTTTCAAGAGGACTTCTCGCTCTCAAATTGGTGCTACTTAAAGTAAACTCTCTAGGCTTCATAGGAGCCTCCAAACTGATAGGAGACAATCCTAATCTAGAGCTTGATAAATTAGTCGAACTTCTACTCTTCTCTGACCTCTTTGGACTTCGAGGCATTAAAGGACTCTTGCTTTTGCTTCTTTCTCTTCCCTTTATAAGTTTCTCTTCTTTCTTGATAGTGGATATCTTTTCCTGCTCTTCTGATACAGTTTCTATTTTTTCCTCTTGTTGAACTCTGTAAAATTAAAATGTTATTCTTGTTAAATTAAATCACCAAAGCATGAAATAATTTTTTAAATTCTTTAATTCACCTTCGAATTTCTTGGATCATCTCAAAAAACTGAGCTTTACTTTTGCGTCTTCGACGTTGTTCGTGTTCCTTCTGGAACATGGATACCTTGTAGATATATGAAAAATATTACAAATTTATTGAAACAAAAAGTTACTTACTCGTTTGACACTTTTTTGAAAAAGGGAGGCAATTTGTCCTTGTCGTACCGTGTG
The DNA here is from genome assembly GCF_000469605.1 of Apis dorsata. Classification (NCBI taxonomy): domain Eukaryota; kingdom Metazoa; phylum Arthropoda; class Insecta; order Hymenoptera; family Apidae; genus Apis; species Apis dorsata. Next base: position 1,087,294 of record NW_006263308.1, on the reverse strand, counting down.
AACCAGTTCTCTGGCAGCATGGTGTGGCGACACCAGCTCTACGCAATTGATGAATCTGTATAGTTTCTGTGAGAAGAACATCACATTACGGCTGCGCCATATAGAATCCTCCGGTCTGTGTCTCAATCTGGGCAATGTATATTTGTAAAATAAGTGTTCCCCAGCTAAAATAATTGTACCGAGAACAACACCCATTCCTAGAAGACAGAATACGCCAGCTACAGAAGCAACACCTAATGGTCTGGGTTGTCCTCCTTGCTCATGTTCAAAACCGGTATCCATTCCTTCTCTTCCTCGAATGCAGGGTAAACCACCATACCTAGATATTTAGTTTTAATTTATTTAATCTTTTTTTATTTATACTTAAAATTATATAATTTTAATAAACTACCATTTTTCTTGCAGAATATCCAATAACCCGGTACTTGTATAATTAGCTATAACTCTGGATATACTTTCTTTCAAAGGATGGCCCTTGGTAAGGGCAACAGCATAAGTATCTTCATTTATAGTATCTCCAATTTTTTGCAATCGACAGCCATCATCTATCGCTCGATAGTAATCTAAAATAGGAGTGTCTGCTATAAGTATATCTAAACTACCATTTCTTAATCTCTCTACACCCTCAGCAACATTTGATAAAGAATATCTAGCCATGTGGGACCATAATTGTGCGTTTGCTTTCTGTACATAATATTCGGCTGCGGACGCTCTTGGTGCACCAACCTTCTGTAATAACAACTGCAACAGATATTATTAATTTTTATTATCATTTGAGATAATATATATTTATTCAATGTTGTTATGCAATAAAAATATGTTCTTACACTTTTATCGTGATAATTGCTTACTGCAGGATGGAAAAAAAGGCCCGCGATAAGGGCAGCTATGTTGGCTGTATAAGAGGCTACGAAGATAACCGAGAAACCACCCCAAATATTGATCAAAAATTTATTAGGCCAGGATTTCGGTGCCTTGAAGGCAACTAAATGTCCACAAAGGAGACCCCACATCACCCACAAGGCAGAGGCTATCGAAAAGTTCTTGCTTCGTTGTCTACCCCATGGGTTCAGACCGAACGGGCTGAACCACTCGTAAAGTGCCACTGCTGTGGCAGTAAAATTCAACGATGTAAAAACAGCGATCCACAGCTCTGGACTGAATGGAAATAGAAAAGCAAATAGCGATATTTCTGATTTGAGCTTTGGCGCAGTGAGAAAGCTGACTCCACTGAAGAAATATGGCGTAGTAAAATCAACTACTTCCGCTCTACGAGCAGACACACTGAGCGGTGCAAAGGCTAGTTGAGCTCGACTAGAAACTAATTCTCCCATAATCCCATTCCACGTGCTGCCATTTCTCTTTCCAAACAGACCATCTTTCACCAAATATAAGTCATATCGGAATCCTAATTCACGAGACACCAAGGACATCAAGTCCATGCTTAAACCGTAACAACACATCAGAATATTTTCTTGACGACAAAAAACTCCTCTCAAGCAGAGACCTTCCTGTAGATTTGTAACCATTGTAAATGGTGGTGCCAATGCTGTTACTATGCGATACATTGGCATCCCAATTTTTTCGCCTCCTTGTTCTAGATATGCTGGCACGATACCACCCCCTGGCCAAATTATGGTATCCAAATGAACTTCTTTTCCTCCTTTCACTGTGCCAACTTTGGTCCATCTATGGAAAAAGAATTGAAATATTTATGAATATTTATATTTAATTGAAAGAACGAATATTGTTTAAACATACCTCAATTGGGTTTTGTTTCCTGGAAATCTTATGGCTTGTAAGTTCAGCAAATGAAATTTAGCTTTATCCTTGGAAAGTTGACTTACAGAATTCCTCAACTTCTGAGTTAAAGTCTTTGAAACAGTGTGCCTCATTTTGCTTGTCAAAAATTTAGCATTATTTTTTGAGAAGCATTCTGGTATAAAGTTCTCTTCCATTTGAGCTTCATTTAAACGATTCAATCTAGGTTTTACTTCTATAAATGTTTCGTCCAATGCCTGAGAGGTTTCCCTGATCATTCTGGATAATATAGTATCACTACCCATTAATTTTATGCCAGATGGTCTTAATACTAGCATACCAACTGGCATAAAATCTTTGGAATTCAATTCCTTGTCCTTTATTCTAATATCTTCATCATCATCAAAATTAAAGCTTTTATCTTCTTGTTTATTCACAGACATTTCGTTCTGCCATCTATATTCTTGTAATCGATGTATATCATTCGATAAATTGGGCAAGGAATTTAAAGATAATTGATTTTCTGCTACGAGATTCATGTTTCGATTTATACTCTCTAGGGCTGAAGGATTTTCATTCGTTGCTATCGATGATCTTGAGCTATGTATAATATGAGAGCTGATAACATTTGGTTCGTTAGGTCTTAGTTCTGCTTTCAAGTCTAGCCAAAGCCACAAAAATCTTCCTGCAAGCATTTCATATTTGCCAGCCACAGCTAATATTCTTCGTGCACTATTCAAGTCAGAGCCCATTACTATGACTCCTCCACTACCTCCTTCTTCGGCAACTCTTCTCAGTCTAATTCTCAAAGTTTTATCATTTGTCGGAAGATGTATAATGGTTCTAGGTGTTAAAGTTGTTTGGTTTGCATGCAATAAATCATTGATTGGAAGCAAAGTAGTATCTATAAGAAGAGTGAATGCATGCCAGTTTGCTCTGTGCATTAAAGCAGCAGCAGCTGCTCCCACTTCCTTTGTACTAGACCCTATACGACTTTCGAATTGACCAAGATTGCCCTATAAATTGCAATTTTTTTATTAACTATGTAAAAATTAATTATAATAAATAATTATGAACTTATAACAAACCTGTCTAAGAAAATCTTCATGAGTGAACGGTAACCACAATGCTGGAATATTTAATGAAGCTGCAGCAGTCACAAGAAATTTAGCTGCAGAGCCTCCTCCAATAATGATACTTAATGCAGTTCTTCCACCTTTAATTTCATTGCAAAATTTGTTTAATAATGACAGAGGATAGGATAGCGAATCTGTCTTAGGTGGAGCTTCTATGAAAGATACATTCATGTCTGCATGAGATGATTCCAGTCTTGCTTTTTCCCATGCTTTTTGTACATCCGTTTTTAGCGAACCTTGTGGTTGTGTCAAAGAAAACACTATACGCCATGCAGCATAAGATGTTCGAAATCGTCCTTTAATTGCTCTCACAGATCTGGCAGGATCTGTGGAGCAGAAACAAAAAGAAGTTCCTAACAAAAAAAGGAATAAAATTCTTCGAAAGAGGCCGAACATCTTCTTTGCTTATATATGTTTCTCCTCTGCGTTATTCTTTACTTAGCTCGTCTGGTTTACATTATTCATGTAAGGTTCCAATCTGTAATTGGATAAAATTAAAATTAGAATAAAATAATTTGTTATTTTCATATTTTAATTAATTATATACATCATTTATGGTTCATAGACACGTTACAAATTAAAACACATTATTGACAATAACAATTCGAATATTTTGCGTTTTTATCGTATGTACAATATTTTTCATGATTAAATTTTACTAATGAAAAATAACTCTGCTCTCATAAAAAATATTTTTTTTATCTCATGTAATGTTTTACCCGAAAATGTTTTTCACACACTTGCACTTTTCTGTTTATAAATTTTACTTTATTTAAAACATAATCGAATTTTTTACACATGATAGAACAAAGCACAAAGTTGAATAAATTTAATGATTAAACTTACCAAGTTTTAATGTTTAGGAAAGGCAAATAGTGAAGATAGTTTACCTTTTCCCAAAGCGAATCATATGTTGCAGATCCGGAGGCGGATGAAGAAGAGCACGAAGATTGCTTTTTAGCCGCCACATAATAGCTATCGATTAGGTAACCGTATCAATTGTCGTAAAATAATGTCAATTGGTCAGTGTGGAAGACAGGGATGAACCGTCACTTGCCCTTTTCTAAACGTCCTACCCCGTGCATAACAGCCATTTTCGAGCAGCCCCTCCCTTTAAATTTCACCCCTACGATACACATACTATCTTCACGCACACATACACTATATGTATGTATATCATATCCATTTTTCTTTAGATTATAAGATATTGAAAAATAAAATCGAATTTTTTTTTAATTTTTTAATTTTTTTTCAGAAAATTACGATATTGTTCTTTTATTTAAGGAAAATAACAAATAACATTTTTGAATAAATAATGATTTTCTTTATTATAAAATGTTACAAATTATGATTTTTAAAATTTAAATTTTTTTAAATATGAAAGAAAAATCTTGATAACATTGGGTATTGAATTAATAGGAAAATCGGACGAAAAATATCTCTATATGTTTGAAACATTATCTTTCATAAATTACATTTTATCTTATATACATATATATGTTATGCTGCACTTAATACAATTCACTTACAAAATTTTTTTTTATATTATAAAAAAATGCATGGAACCATTCAAATATAATTTCGATTTGCAATCGCTAAATTTCGAATTAGATTTTTATTGATTTTTTTTTTTTCACTACAGCTAAGATAAAATTAGTCGGAATATAAGACAAAGAGATTTTTTACACTTAATTAATAAAAATCGAAATAATAAATTTAAAAAAATAATGAATAATTAAAATAAATTTTGTTGCAACGCATCGTTTTTGAATATATTCCATGCATTGTTCAGTTCCATAAAAATTAATTTTGCAATATTTTCATTAGCTGTTCCTGCTTGCTAGAAAAAATAATATAAAAATATTAAAATCGAATATATAATCTATATTAATTTTTTATTTTATAATTCTAAATTTTTTAACAATACCTTATCTGGATGCACAGCCAAACAAGCTTTTCTATAAGCTTTCTTTACATCTGCAGTAGTGACTAATTGATGCATTTCGCATCGTTGCCATCTATTATCTTCTGACCATAAAACCATATGTAATGAAGAAAGAAGAGCTCTCAAATTACCTTTTTTTCCTTCTGTCCATTCAACAATTTTTAATCTATCCGGATCTATAATCTTGGCTGCTTCTATTTTTCTCATTTGATTTATTGTTTTTGGATTGTCTTTTTCAGTCTTTCGTGAATTAAAGAAATTGTATCCTTGACTATTTAATAGATCTTTGAAAACATCTCCATTTGATTTGTTAGTTTTACTGTCCGAGACAGTAATATCATTAATTCTATGTATATTAGAATTCGAATGAATTGGTATACTAGCAGAAGCAGAAGTAGCTGATGGAATATTATTGTTTTTTGTTGTTCCATTCCAGATAGAGGTTAGTTCAGTAGTTCCCAAAGAATTGACGAGATTTACAAAGAGATTCTTGTTTTGAATGTTCGAATTTCTTGGAAAATTTTTCTCAAATGAAGACTTCTTATTTGATTTAGTATTTTGCACATTTCCTAATAGATTGTTCACAGTTTTTTTACCAAGTGGATCAAATAAATCTTCGAGATTTTGCTTTGTAGTTTGATTTTCATTCAAATATAAATCATTCAAATTATTATTACCATCATCATTCCTAGTAATAGGTTGATCGTAAAAAATTAAATTATTTTGAATAGGATCAGTAATGACAGGTACAGTATTTTTTGTTTCTTGCTGAAAAAAATTATTAAATTCTCCCAAGAGATTATTTTCTTTCTGATGAGAAAAGTTATTTAATTCCGAATTTGCAATATTATTTATACTATTATTATTTGGTATTTCTAAGTTCAACAAATCAGTTTCTTGTAGTTTGGAATTATTTTTGGTTTTCTCCTTTACATTTTCTGCTGATTGTTGAGATACTTCTTCCTTTACATTTACTTTTTGACATATATTCAAGTAATTATATTGTTCGGCAAAATTAGTAAATTCAATATTAGTTGTGGGGTGTAATTGTTTTTTTAAAAATACACAACATGCGTCTATGACATTACTAATCTATATAATAAATGATGGCAAATATAATAAATATTATTAAATAATTTTTTTTTATTAAGATAATATTTTTGCATACCTGAAACATTGTAGCTGCTGATAAAAGAGAATACACTGTAATCTCTGTAATTCTTATTTTGCCAGTATACATGAAATATATTAAGCACGCCATGGTTGCTGAATTGACACCTTGAAGTTTTATTTTAGATATTTGAGATGTTTTTAAATCTCCTGTAAATATTGTCTAAAATATGACCAATAATCCAATATAATTTTGTATTTGTTTGATATTTTGAATTTTTAAAAAGAATTACCTTAAAGTATGGACTAGCAGCAGCTAAAATTATTTTGTGTGCATGGAACAACTCTGATTCTATTTCTAATATAACATCAGTAAACATATGATGACTACGCATAATGAACATCATTTTCATAGCATCTTTGATATAATTAGCCATATAAAAAGTCATGTTTTCAAGATCTTCATGATTTTCTATAGCATTTAGAACTTCATCTTCAATCATGAATGAAGAACTAGATTCACAATTCTTGGAGTGAAAATTGTCTTTAATTTCTCTTTTTATAGAATATTCATCATCCATTAAAGTAACTTATGAAAAAATCGAATTTATCAATAAAAAATTTATCATATAAATTTTTATAAATAAGCTTCACTCATAAATGACATTTTATCAACAAAATATTAATTATACTTACTGAAAAGATCAAAAAGATCGTTGGTAGAACAGAGAAATATATGAATTACGCAAAAATTAATAATTTTGATAGTATCTTCGACGCATAGAATACATTAAGAAAAGGAAGAGATGCAGCTAAATAATCATAATTCGCGTTATTTATTATAAAGTTCTATTTATTGAATAAATTACTGACAATGTTTAATAATGCAAAAATTAAATGAATAATGATATAACGATTAGAATCTTAATATTGATTTATAAATGTAAAATTCGCACGTATTGAAATTCTGCGCATTGATAATTTTGTCTTTATCCAAAATAAATCGTCAATGCATCAGTGTTTGTTCTTGTGCATATATATATTTTTTCAACACTTGCTGTATAATATCTACTTTAACATATTATTAAAAAACTATTAAGAATAATGTTATTCTGAATAATGTGCATTATATTATCTATTCTTGTAGTTAATTTTGTGTTCTTGTACGACAAAACTTTAGGCGGCAAACACTGAATAAACGACGTAAAAAGAAATGATTGAAAAATAATAATAATATTTATATGTCACTATAATCGTAAATAATTCAATCTTGCCAAGATAATAAAATGATAAAATAATAATATCTAAATTCTGAAATAAAAAATGAAATAAACATATAATAAGTAGAAATTTAATTGTGAAATAATACGTATAATCGCGTTTTCGTAATTTTCGATTTTATTTTAATGATCGAACACATAAGTATTGGTTTGGGCTTTTATTTTTGAAACTGTTCACCACGATTGGTAATTTTTGTGAATTGTATTGTGTTATTTAAGAATTATTTAATATAATATTTAATAATTTTTAAAAGTTAGATTATAAAATTTAGATAGATTTATTTGTGTTTTTTCATTTTATATAATTTCATAAATTTAATAAACGTTATCAGAGAAAATAAAATGAAGTAAAATATAAAAAATTACAAATACGGTTACGTTATATATATATATATGTATATATATATATATATATTAGTTTATAATTATGTTTAGAAAATTAAGTTAACGTTTATAAATTTAGTAGATAAAATAGGAAAATGTTTTTTTTTAAATAATATATTTATTTGTATGTGTTTTAAATGAGTTTTAATAATAAACATAATAAAAAAATAAGGTAAGTTATAAAGAAGAATACATATTGTACGCTAATAAATTACTGCCGTGAAAATATTTTCATGATTTTTTACAATTATTTTATACAATGTATAATATCTATAACTTTATAATTTTTTAATATTATTTCGTAAAGTTATAAGATATGGAATTTTAACAAAATAAAAATCTTTAAATTTTGATATCTCCAAATTACAATTTTTTTTTAAAATTTAATTTAATTGGTAAGAATTTATAAATTAGATTTCATTAGTTTTTAATATAATATAGTAATATAATTAGTATAATAATTATATTATATTATTAATTATATAATATATATAATTAATAATATAATATAATTATATTAATTATATTAATTAGTATAATATAGTGATAATATATATAATATAGTGATAAATATTTTGTTAAAAAAAAAGAATATATTTTTCTTAACTTATTTACATTAATATTTATATTTTGTTTTCAAGAAATTTTCAATTTTTAAAAGAAACATATATATATGTGATGTATTGATACATTATGATATTTAATATGATAATGACATTATTTATTTTCAAATTAAAATAATATAGTTGAATTATGATGATAAAATATAATAATAGTTGAATTTATTGAATAGTAAAAATTCTCTCTTAAATTTCACATAATTCACTTGTATAGGGCATATATATAAGTATATATATTTTTCCAACTATTGAAAAATAGGATTCTTTTTTTTTTATTTTGTAATTTGCTTTTAAAAAATATAGAAATCATAACATTGTGTCTTTTATTAGAACTAACTAATTATTTTAAAATATTTAAAATTTTTTTATTATAGAATGTAATAAATTTTTTATTACAAATTATGATTTTTAAAATTAAATATTTAAATTTGTTAAATATTAAAGAATTTTTATATAATAATGGGTTAGTAAACAATAATAATCGAAAACAATAATATAATCGACCGGAAAATATTTTTATATATTTGGAATCTTCCTTAATTTACATTTTACTTTATATACATATATACGTTATGCCGCAGTTACACTTAATAGAGTTTACTTTTTTTAAGTAATCTTACAAGGCTTTTTTATATCGTAAAGAGATGCATATACACACATTGCCATTCAAATGCAGTACTCGAAAATTTGCATTCATTAAAATCCTTATTTTTTTTTTTCACTACAGCTAAGATAACATTAGCCGGAATGTAACATAGAGAGATATCTTACAATTAATAATAATAATTAATAATTCTCGGGTCTCTCTCTTTTTGCTAGGAACTACCTTAACTCGTGGACATAACAAGCGTATTACAGTCATATCGAAGTAATTAACTAAATAAATTTTGTTGTGACGCATCGTTTTCAAATGTGCTCCATGCATTATTCAGTTCCATGAAAATTAATTTTGCAATATTCTCGTTAGCCGTTCCTGCTTGCTAGAAAAAATATAAAAAAAAATATTAAAGTCACATACAATATATATTTACATTAATTTTTTATTTAGTAATTTCAGATTTTAAATAATACCTTATCTGGATGCACAGCTAAACAAGCTTTTCTATAAGCTTTCTTCACATCTGCCGTAGTAACTAATTGATGCATTTCACATCGTTGCCATCTATCAGCTTCAGGCCACAAAACTGTATGTAATGAACAAAGAAGAGCCCTTAAATTACCCTTTTTCCCTTCTGTCCATTCAGCTATCTTCAATCTATCTGGATCCATGGTCTTGGCTGCTTCCATTTTTCTCATTTGATTTATTGTCTTTGGACTGTCTTTTTCTGCCTTTCGTGAACTAAAGAAATTATATCCTTGACTACCTAATAGATCTTCAAAAGCATCTCCACTTGATTTATTCGTTTTATTGCCTGAGGCAGTATTATCAGAAGCATTGGTCTCATTAATTGTATTTCTGTGCGTATTAGGACTCGAATGGATTGGCGTGCTAGCAGGAGCAGGACTAGTTGATTGTGGAGTATTAGAATTTTTTGGTGTTCCATTCCAGCTAGAAGTTAGTCCAGCTCCCAAAGAGCTGGCAAGATTTGTGAAGGGATCTTTGTTTTGAGCTGTAAAATTCGGAACGCTCGAATTTCTTGGAAAGTTTTCTTCAGATGGAGGTTTTGCATTATTCGATTTAGTGTTTCCTAACAGATTGTTTACAGTGCTTTTACCAAGTGGATCAAATAAATCTTCGAGATTTTGTTTTGTAATAGATTGATTTTGATTGAAGAATAAATCGCTCAGATTATTGTTACTATTATCATTCCTATTAAGAGGCTGATCGTGACCAAAAAGTAGGTCATTCTGAACGGGATTAGTAATAGTGGGTACAGTATTTTTCGTTTCTTGTTGAATAAAATTACTGAATCCTCCTAAGAGATCACTTTCTTTTTGACTAGAATTAGAAAAGATATCTAATCCTGGATTCGCTGCAATTTGTGGAGTATTGTTTATGGTACTGGTGCCTGGCATTCCTAAGTTTAACAAATCAGCTTCTTGTAACTTGATTTCTTCTTCTTTCTCTATATTTTCTACGGATTGTTGAGGTACTTCTTGTTGTACACTAACATTGCTTTGTGCTTCAACTGGTGATGGAACTATAGTTTCCTTTTGACTCTATTATTTTAAAATTAAAATAATTAAAATATATAACTGAAATATTAAATTATTTTTAAAACCATATAACTTACTTCTTCTGGTTTAGCAGTTCTAAAACTTTCTAAAGTCTCCTCCATTTCTAAAGTAGATCCAAATAATGGATCTGGTTCTATTTCAGAATGTAATTCTGCTTCCCAAGGAGCTGGAACTCTAGCCATTTTCGAATTCTCTTCAGACATTGCGATATTTAAAATAACACTGAAATTTCCACCAATTTCAGGTGCGTCATCTAAATCCTTTTTCTTGAATATCAATTCAGATTCAGTATGTGGTATGTAACCCGTATGAAAGTGAACAGAAGCAATTTTAATTCCAATCATACGTCCCAATTGCTGCCTTGCATGAAATATAACTAGAGTAACATCTCCTCTAACTGTAGCATTACCAAGTGCTAATGAAACCTTTCCTTTCATCATTCCAAACAATTTTATATCTTCATATTCTGGTCGTTTAGTAGAGAATACTAAAGCTCCATTGCTATAAATATCAATATAAGGTCTACAACCATCTTTTGCCCTAGTAAATAATGGAACTGGTTTAATTATTAAAGAACGAAGAATTAAAGGCTTAGTATGAGGTTGTACACCGGCACTCAGCAAGCTCATATAATTAATACTACGTAATTCTGAAGGCTGCAACTGAGGAGATTGTCGTCTGGTTGTGAACATCGCTATTGCCTCCTTAGGAGTATTAAACGCTTTAGCATAAATTAACAAGGTACAGGCAATTGTGGCACTAGTTGTGTACCCATCCTAAAAAAAGAAAAATATATTATATTTTTTAATTAATATAAATTATACAAATTTAATATGCACACATAGAGTGCACATTTAAAAATAAAAATAAAATAAAATAAAATAAAATAAATAAATGAAATAAAATAAAAAATATAAATTTTGTATTTTTGTTAAAGTTTCATTATTTGATGTAGAAATAAAAATCTTTCTTTTCTATTATATTTTATAATAATTTCACTACAATAATTTTGTAATTTTTCAATTTCAAATATTTTATATACTTTATACTTACATTGCAATATAATACTACAATGTGATTAAAATCGGCATTCAAGTACCGATAAATATCTTGACATATCTGATATAAGGCTGATAATAACGGAGCATTAGAATCCGAGGAAGCATAGGCAAAAGAACAGTCAATATGTCTACCAGGAAGTCTAGACATATTTGGTCGTCCCCGAGATAAATTATATAATTGTATACGAGCTGGTGGAGGATGTCGAGCTTGTAAAAATGCTCTTACATCCTCTATGTGATTAGCTCTGTAAGCAGATTCTATTCCATCTGCTGGATAGGGCATAATTAATATACGCGACGTTAAGTAACTGGCATCTAATTCAGTTCTGGCCATGCTTTGTTGCATAGAGTACATCATTTTGCTTGAAGTATCCTTTAGGTTTCGCAAAATGTTACCAGCACCGCCTTTCAATGAGCTAAATAGGCCTGTTGTTTGAGCTACAGGGACCTTGGCAACAGTCTGAGTCATTGAGACAGATTTTGAAAGAGGTACATTTGTTGGAGGAGATGGTCTCGGTGGTGGAGTAGGTGTACTGGGTGGTTGAGCAGGTCTAGGAGGCGGTGGGGTTTTCATTGGGACTTCCACTTTTGGGGGTTCTCTGGGATCAAAATTGTTCGACTCAGCTATCGCCGCTAAACGCTCCAGAATCATTGATGTAGTCAATCTTCGTACAGGAGATACCTCCAGGCATCCTTTTACTATGTCGTGAAGGCAAATTAAACGAGGATTAGGTGGAAGTGGAGCATACTTCCCATTGACTATTGCAAGTTTGTTACCTACAAATAAAATGAAACTAGATAAGAATTGGTTCCATTATTAACATAATATAAATTTTATACCTTCAGGAAATGGATGCCTAAGTGTTATTAAGGAGTATATTATACAGCCAAGTGCCCAGCAATCAACTGGAGGACCAATAGGCTCATTGTTCCATGTATCCATCATTTCTGGAGCTCGATACATTGGTGTAGTATATTTTGCCATTTGATCCTCTAAAGTAGCTCGTTTCTGAGCATTCCAAGAAGGATTAGGTAAAATTTGCTGATTGGAAGTACTTCCGAAATCGCAAAGTTTAATCAGACCATCACTTCCAATAAGAAAATTCTCTAATTTTATGTCTCTGTGTACTAGTGGTTCAGGTTGTTGACTATGCATATGATGCACAGCTCTTGTAGCTTGATAGGCTATTTTACAAATCTGAGCAAGAGTCAGAGTGTTTGTAGATAAATTTCTAAGTGTATCCGCTACTGTACCTCCAGGGCATAATTCTGTTACTAATAAATACTCATATCCTTTACGATCTTCACGATCCAAACGCTGAGCATAAAGATACTGGATTATGTTTGGATGACCAGATAATCTTTTTAAAGTTTCTATTTCTTGTATAATAATTTTATTAGTATCTTCATCAATTGCTATGAGTCTCTGAAAATATAAGTCCATATTAGAATGACTTTTTTTTTAATTTTTTAAAATAATATAAATGTAAATAATTCACCTTAAGTGCATATTCTTTTCCTGTTTTTATATCTTCAACAGCAAATACTAAAGCCCAACCACCTGTTGATACAAGTATTTTAATATTAATTACAATAAATAACTTGAAAATAAATATAATTTTTAATATTATACAAATATTTAATGAATTTTTTACTGATGAATTTTATTATTTCATTGATATCTTTTAAATATCAATATTTGAATGAATTAAAATTTCTTTAATAAGAATAAAACTTTTAAATTGAAAATATAATTTTATTATAATAAATTATATAATATTTAAATAATGAATTATATATTAAATTTTCAAAAAACAATATCTATAAATATAGATATTTAAATGCATTTAGATAATTAATTATTTTTCTTTAATACTAATATAGATCATAAAGTTCGGTCATATTCGTATTATATAGCTGAATGTCAAAACAAATTTGACACATGTCAAAAGGAGGATAATTCACACTGTTGGCACAATGTCAACCATTTTTTATATCATTTGAATTACATAAAAAAATAATTTTATTTGATAATTAGAAACAATCATAACGCAGAAATATTTTAATTAAAATAAAATTGTTTAGTAATGAGATGATAGAAGGGTTGACAGACTCACCCTCGGCGAGTAGCTTAGTCACGCGTAATTTCACATTGTTGATTTCCAATATTTGTCCGACGTATTCATTAGTATTCGTGGCTCCGTTCAAGTATCCTAAAGCGGATCTTAAGTAATCTGACATATTTCCTTTAAAATATCCCGTCGAACCCCCAAAAAGCGTTTTCGTACGTTACAATGCAGACAGCCGATGCTGTCCGGCCATACTGTCTTTGTGACGTCATCAACAGTATCGTACCAACAATATTTTTATATTTTAATAATTGTTATTTTCATTAATATTAATTATTTAAATAATTAAAAAATTAAGAGAAAACTTTGTTATGATATTAATTATGTAAATTTAGGCTAAATTAAATCTTTTATTTAGCAATAATAATAAAATTAAATATATATAAATATAAATTAAAAATAGTCTATATATTTTTTATTTTTATTATTTAATTGAAAAATTTTTCAATTTATGGTTTTTGAAATTATATAATGCTTTTTATATTGCATTAATTATTCGAGATTAAATTAGAAATTTGAGATTGTTTTGTAATAATAATTATAAAAAAAATGTATTATTATTCTTTATAGATAAAAAATTTAGAGAAAATTATAGTATATAAAAATCTTATTGCTTGATTTTTAAAAGAAGTATAATTCATTACATTGTACAAAAGACGCGCATGCGTAAAGAAAATTTCGTAAATTCATTATCTAAAGCAAAACAAACTATATTTTTTCTTTGATTCTATGAATTTTTTCTTCATGTATTACTAATTCAATTATTAATAATTATAGTAAAATCTATGTTAGTCTGAAATAAACAAATACGTTTAATAATCATATTTTATAACTGTTATTATTGTTATCATTTCGGTGTTATATTTTTATTAAATACATGAATATTATATTATTATATGATTAAATCATTTTCAGAAATTAAAAATGTCGGAATTTGTAAAATTTACAAAACTCAGATCTACTACAGATTGTACATTTTGGGCAAAATTTGTAGAATTGAAGATTGACAAGTTTAAATTGGATGAGAAAAGTATCAATTTATGGGGAAGTTATAGTCTTCAATCATTGAATGAAGATAATTTTAATCCATTGGTGTTGGATTTCACATCGTTCAATGAGTAAGTTTATATCTAAAACATATATATGTAATTGCTTTAATTGGTTTATTTTAAATAATAGATATATAAGTCAGAGTTAATTCTATATAGGTAATTTTTAGAGACTTGGAAACAATAAATAATAAATCATCTGTTATTTGTTTTGGACATATGATTAATACAAATACTTTTGAAGCATTTCGTCAAATTAATCCTGAACAATTTATTGATTCTATGGGAAAAGATATTATAAATAGTATTCAAGATGGAACAATATTACAAAATCCATGGAAATTATCATTATTTTTAGTATTAGCTTATTCAGATTTAAAAAAATTTAGATTTTATTACTGGGTTGCACATCCTACTCCCTTAAAATTACCAGAAATGTATTATGAAGAAATTCCAAAATCGATCACAGAAGAATTCTCAGAGAAACATGTTGAAGATTTATGTAATGATTTTTTACATTTAGATTGTAGAACAAAAAATTATTTCACAGTACTAATATCAAAAGAAAATAAAATATGCATTGTTGACCTAGCAACAGGAATAAATGCTATCAACGTAAATAATGAAAAACAATCACAGGTAAGATAAATTTTAAAATAAAAATATTTTAATATATTTATTATTTACTTATTATTTATTATTTTTTAGGATTACATTGAAATTTATTTTGCATTTTATGATCCATGTACAAGTTCCAATCCAGGCTGGCCTTTACGTAATCTATTATGTCTTTTATGTTGGTATTGTCCTACACATTATTTTTCAAAAATTATTAAATTCATATCCATACGAGGAAATAAGGCACAGAAAAGTCTCGTTTTTAAACTAAAAACTAAAGAATATAAAAATTATAAAAACATAAGAGATAATCTGTTTCTGAGTCATCTAGTGGGTTGGGAGAGCAATTTAAATGATAAATTAGGTCCCACTATAGCTGATTTATCTGATACTATGGATCCAACTAAGTAATTATTTAAAAATAACTTAAATACAAATATTGAAAATTTACCAATTACCTATTATTATTTCATTAATATTTTTATTTTTTATTAGGTTATCAGACAAAGCTATTAATTTAAATCTAAAACTAATGAAATGGCGTCTTGTTCCTAATTTAGATCTAGAAAAGATTTGTAATCTTAAATGTCTTCTATTGGGTGCTGGAACTTTGGGTTGTTCTGTAGCAAGAGTTCTCTTAGGTTGGGGAGTAAACAACATAATTTTCGTCGATAGCTCTCATGTATCTCATAGTAATACTGTACGTCAAAGTTTGTACAATCATCAGGATGCTATAAAGCATAAATATAAAGCTCATGCAGCCAAAGATGCCCTGCTAAACATCCGACCGAGCATAGTGAGTATTATAAATAATTTTTTTTTATATGAAACTTCATTATATTAATTTTATTAATAATATAGAATACAGAAGGTATAGTTTTACATATTCCAATGCCTGGACACGTTGTTGGTCAAAGCATGCTGGAATCTACAAAGCAATCTTTGAAAAAATTAGAGGAACTTATTGAAATAAGCGATGTTGTCTTTCTTCTATTGGATTCTCGGGAAGCTAGATGGTTACCTACGGTTCTTTGCGCTGCTAAAAACAAAATTACTATCAATGCAGCCTTGGGTTTTGATTCTTATACTGTACAGAGACATGGTACTCGAAATTTTAATAATCAAATTTCTCCAGACTTGGAAGTTAAAAATCCTCGTGGTATGGATCTTGGTTGTTATTTTTGCAACGACGTAACACAACCGGGAAATGTAAGTTTATGGACTAAATCTAAAGGATTTATACGAATTTTATTTTTTAATGAAAGCTGTTTTATTTTATAGTCACAAACTGACAGAACATTGGATCAACAATGCACAGTTAGTAGGCCAGGTTTATCACAAATAGCTGCAGGATTGGCAGTAGAATTATTGATAGCTCTATTGCAACACCCTGAAGGGTAAGAATTGAATTTAAATTTAATTAGATATTACACTTTATATACTATATTATATTTATACATATAGTATATAAGAATAAAAGAATTTATACAATTGCTTTATCATTAACGCTTGATGATTTATTATTTTATATTTAACAGTGTTGAAGCAGAAGCATTAGTGGGAAATAGCAGAGATAATATCAATTCAAATGACGCAAAATTGGTTGGTTTATTAGGATGTGTACCACATACTATACGCGGATCCCTATGGAATTATGATACCCAACTGACGATTACTCATAGATTTACATCTTGTACGGCCTGCTCTGTGCCTGTTATTATTGAATATAAAAATCGGGGTTTATCTTTTGTTTTGGATGCGTGTAATATACCAAATTATTTAGAAAAGTTGTCAGGATTAGAAGAAATACTTAAACGACCCGATTTGGATGAGGTATCTTAATTTTATAAATTTTATTAATTAATTTAGTTTGTTAATTTTTTTAAATATATTTAATTACAGCTTTGCTATGCATTGGATAACATAAGTGATGAAGACGAAGACGATCAAAAAATGTGATAAATATTATACAGAATTACAGAATTAGAAATTTTATGCTCATTTAAATAAGCATAATCATCGAGAAAAAGAATTATGGATTCATCTTCCTTTTTTTTTTTTTCGGTTTCTACAATATTTTAAATTTTTTTTCCTTGACGAAAATGTATTTGACATGTGTAATATAATACTTAAAAAATTCAATTTTATCATGGAAAAAATATTGAAAATTTATCGTGGAATATATTTCAAGACTATATGAATCTAATATTCATTTTCAATTTTTTCATCAATTTTATTTATTTTATTTTAAATTTTTATTATAATATTGACATTTGACGTAGATTATTTATGTCAAAATATATTATAAATTTAGAATTTATTCTATTATTGGTATAACTTTTATATAAAGATTTTATATGAAAATCGAAATAATATATATATAGAGATTATGTCTCTTGTTTTAAACGTTATAAATATCGTCAAATAAAATAAATTTCTTGAAAAAAAAATATTCTATTCAACATTTCCTATATTATTAAAAAAATTATTTATAATTAAATTAAAATTATTTATATAATTATTTCCTAATAATTATTCAAAAATTGATGTTAATGAATAATGATAAAAAAAATTAAGAAGAATTTTCTTGATAAAATTTTATATATCAACAAAAAATTATGTAAAATCCATATTATAAATAAATATAATTGTTGGAGGGAAAACAGGGAATTTTTAAATTATATTTATATGAATATTGTGACGCGCTTGCGTCTTTGACAATTTTGCCGATAGAGCGCGTTGCGACGAATGAATGCCTGACATTCCAACGTAATATTTAAGTAGTGGGGAATCGAGGCTGACTCTCGTGTGTCAAACAGCCTGTGTTCCGTGTGTGTTCGATCGCATACCATTAGATTTTCCATCGTTTTCAATGAAAATACGTACTGTACATTAGTTCGACGTGTCAGCGGACATTGTGCCGGATGTTTGATTCTATATTCATTGGCTTGTCATAGCAAAACCAACGGTGAGTTATCATGATAATGGGGGGAGAACCACCTTAAGTTCGATTTACCTCGAGGAATGCGTGGCTTGTTCCTTTTTTTCTTCACGCTACGTCGCATTCTTCTATCGATTCCTGCTTCAAAGCGGGTGGAGAGGTGAGGAAGAACGTTTCGTTTGCTTAGTCGGTAAAAAAGTATTAAAATTGTTATCGATCATCTACTTTCCATTGAGAATAATTTAAAAAATTTTTTTATTGGACGATTTTGAAAAACCATTTGTTATTGCTTTAAAATTTTATAATTTATAATTATGCATGTGTTTTTATGTGTATATTTGTTATTATATTATATTAGAATTCGCGTGTCCGGTATTTCATTGATTCATCTTTTTCAATGAATTCTGTCCATCAAAAGATAAGTATTTATAACTTTTTTGATTTATTAGTAATTAAATAATTATTAATTTTTCAAATTTTTTTTGTAATTAACTTAGTAATAATTTAAAAGTTTGATATGGAAAAATGAGAAATAATTAAGAAGATATATTTTAAAAAGAATCATATAAAAATTCGAGAAAATTTTCTGAGATAAGAATAAAATTTTAAAATTATAAAATTGGCTATTTTTTATTTGAATTACAACTCAATATTAATTTTTTTTTCAATTTATATATTTCATTATATTTCATTTATATATTTCATTAAAAAAAAAAATTTCAATGTTTATTACTGTTTATGTTAATATTTACTTATTCCTAACGAAAACATGAAAAATGGAATAATTAAAAAAAAAAACTATTTAAAAGGCATCATTTATGTTATTAGAAATGAAATTATGATGCCGGTTGCATGGAAGTTTGGAAAGGGAGCAGAGGGCACAATACAGGGCAAGAAGAGGAACAATGTAGTAATGGCTTCGAGAGTGCTTTCGAAATTTATATATGTTGTTCAAATTTTTACAATATACGAATGTTCATCGTCAATAAATTACCATCGATTATATCTTAATATTTCATCAAAGATTTTAAGTAAATTTTATTTTAGCATACCAAATATTTTTTATCGATCTTTATATTTCATAAAAATATTTGATGAGATTAAAGGTCAAAAATACATTTCAAATTTAGAGATCATTATTAATTTAGATAATTAATTACATTAAATATCATATTTAGATAATTGTTTAAAAAAATTTACATTTCGATCTCACAATATTAAATAATAATGAAGATAAAAACCAATGATTAAACTATCATTATCCTATATATCACAACATTTATTTATTGTTAATTAGTGACAAATGGAAAAAATATAAAAAGGAGGGAAAATTTAGATAAAAACAATTCGAAGCCATTACTTCGACATATTAACAGTGGGAGGAGTGGGATCGAGTGGATACGCGTGGGGACTCGCGAAGCGACGTAGGGTGGGCTATATGCGGGGCTACGGAGGACGCGGGCGGCAGATCTCTGGTGAGGGGTCCGCATTCCACAGACAATGTCACGTTTTTTAATCCTCGTTTTACTTTATTTGTGCTTGCTTCGGTCGCGAGGAAGGTCCCCAAACAGTTAACTTCGACTTCTGTCCTCAGAAAGCAGAGATCCTTGTGACGGTGTTGGGCTCGTCAACGTTCCATCGCGGGAATTTCAACCCGTGTTGAACACCTGCTGCATCCCTAACGAAAAGTACCTGCCTAATTGTGAATAAGTGAAGTTTGTTGGTTTTTAAATTAAAATTCAAAGGGTTGAAATTGGTGGAATCAAGAATATCTTTTTGGAGAATTTTGGAATTTTGGAAGGAAGAGAAGAGATGTCTGCCGTCGAGAGCGCCTTGGATGTCCTCTCCAGGGCGGCCACTATGGTGCAAGGTCAGTTTGCCTCGTGACTTATATTTTCAACGGACTTGGAGATTGTTCGTGATTATTGGATGATCAAGGTTCTAGTGGGTTGGGATTAAAATCTGAAATCTATATAGTAGAATATTTTTTAGCTTATAATATATATCAATAATGACAAACTTATTAAAATCAGTTTCTATTTTAAAATAAGGATTACTTAAGATTGAAAGCATTATAATTGATGTACGAGCTATAACAAAAAATATAATAGTAGTAAAATCCATAATAATAAAAAAATTAATTTAGTGCACTTTGAATTGCTCAGATTTTTATAATAAAATATAAAAATACAAAAATATAAATCATAAAATAAAAATTATAAAAGTAAAATTAAAATTACAAGAAATGAAGCAAGAATATAAATTATATTATTGATTATGTTTTTTATGAAATCCTGTAAGAGAAGTTGTATCAATTTCTAATTTCTTATTTTATAATTTCACATTACAGAAAAAGTAGAAAGTCATAATTCTTAAATTCCATTTCTATGAAATGGAAAAAACCAAATTGTTTGCAGATATCTTTACCAAATATGTATATATATGCTCCAAAATTTTATTTAAAAACAATCCAGTTTTCTTCCTAAAAATTCCTGAGTCCATGAAGACGATAAAAAAATCGCATTTCCCTAACTAATTGAAAAATATAAATTATGATCTGTCGAAGCGATTGATGAAATCTGTCCAATAGGATTGTTCGTGATTTATGTAAGAAGAGAGGCTAATATGAGCACGCATTCCTGTGAAATGCCAATTTCGCGTCGAATTAGATAACATTGTGCGGCGTTTATTTTAGATTCGTCGCGTTTGCAGCTTCTCTGACGAGTTTCTTAGTAAAAGCCTCAAATGAATTTTCTGTGACGTTTAATTTTAATTAAAAAAAATCTTTATTCTACACAATTTAACATATTCGAATATAACGATTGAATTGAACTTTTTGTTGAAAAGAATCAATCTAGCATTCTGTATTTTAAAGTCGCTTCTCGCGATGCTATGGAATATTTGTTAGCTATTTGTATGCTATTTTGACAATATTATAATGTGTAATTGAATATAAACAATTATTTTTTTCATATTCGAATTGTTGAATCATTTTATTATATTGCTATAAGTTCATTTTAGTATTTTATTATTGAAGAATCGATAAATTTAATTATTTCTGAAATATATTTTAGGTAATTTAAGTTATGCGAAAGGAGGAAGTGGAAGTGCGAAGCTACGTTTTTTAATGGAAATTGAGTTCGAAATCTTTTCTTTCTTATTTCATTTCAAAGATTTACAAATATTTACAATATTTCAAAATAAGGCAAAAAGGAATATTTACAATATTTCATAAGAAGGCGAAAAGGAATAATGATTGTTTAATTAAAAATTGAAATCAATTTTTTATTTCTATCTTTTGTAAAAAGGATTATTTGAGAATTTATGAATTGTAAATTTTATATTATTTATAATATAAATCAAATAGAATTGATTTAAATGACACAGTGAAAAATTTGAATGGTCAGAAAAAATTATAGCTGTAAAGTATGACGTATTAGAGAAAAGGTTCCACTTTCGAGGGCAATTGGGAGCATGACAACGCATCCGCGACGATGATTTTCATAAATCATCGGATTGCTATTGGAGCGAACAGTGGAGCGTAACAAGCCCCGATTCTCGGGAGTGTGACTGGTTCCTCTTGTATGTGGTTTGTTGTGATGGAATGCCGTGCCTCGAACCTGTTCCGAATACCAGACGTAGTTACGTCTACTTGCGAATGATGGCGCGTTCTGTGACTTTCTCGAGAGTCAAAAATACATTTTCTCAGTCGGTTTCACTAGTTATCGACATAGTCTTAATATTTCATTACAATATCACAGGGTAAATAGTTTGATTAACTTAATTTTTTAATGTCACAAATATTAAAAAGAATTGTAGATTCAAAATATTTATTTTAAATTCGATTGAAAGAGATTTAAACAATATGTAATCTAAAACATAGAAATTTCGATACTTTCAAAATTTTAAAGAATCATGGAAAAAAAATCATTATTTAAAAAAGAGGGAGTAATATTTAAATTTTATATTAATTCTATATCAAAAAATAGAATATACATGTTTTAATCTGCATTTAAAAATATTGAGTTTCAATATGTGTGATATCACAAATTTCTTTTTAATTCAGCAGATTCCATAAGGTGTGAATTACGCTCGTCTTGCAGGAATATCGAATGTATATTTCAATTAAATTCAGTTTTTGAAGCATGAGGAAGAAATATAGAGATGTGTGTTTGAAATGTGTTGAAATATTCGATGAATGTACACCCACAAAGCCGCAATTCGCATATATACAACGTCTGATAACCATACGCGATTACCTGGTTGCGTTGCTATTAAAATGCCCGGCATTCCTGTTCGATGCCTCACAATTCCTCGAGGATAACTTGCCACCTTGATCTTGCTTAGGAATTACATGGTTACAATAATATAGAATCTTATAGGTTGATCTTCAAATAGATAGATTTTCTTAAATATCATTTATTTACTATCGCTAATTTTATTTTTTATTTTCTTATTAAAGGACATAAAATATTTTCAAGAATAATATTATTATTATTCTTAATAATAATAATAATGATATGATAATAATAAAATTATCTGGGAGTTCTGATTTCTCTTATTATTTGAATTATGATTCTTCTTTTTCATTTTTATATAATTTTTTTTTTATTAAATTTAAAAAAAATAATTTTTATAAATAGGTATATAAAATCTATAAAATAATACTTATAAATAGATATTTTTTTATCGTTTTTATTTTATTATTATTATTATCAAATATATTATTAAGCTTTTTTAATCTTCTTTAACAGGTATTTTATTAATATACAATGATCATTGTAAACAAAAAGTGAATATATATTTTGTTTTAAAAATTAAAAGAATATATTCAAAGTATAATAATTCTTCAGACGATATAGTATTTGAATTCGAATACATACTTTCCATAGAATTGAAAAGAATCTGAGGATTCTTATCAGGTGAATTTTTTACGCGAGCGTGACAGCGTGGACGTAGTGTGCACGTGTACTGAACGCCATGTGCATCGATCGCTTACTTACCTGTCACAGAAAAAAAAGAAAAAGAGGAAGAAGATAGAAGAAAGAAACGAATTAGTTGGCCGAAGATGCTTATATCCCCTATACACTCACACTGTTGTAGCCAAACAGTAATGGGTTTGAATCGTTTTAGCTACAGAATTGCATATTGTTCAAATATAGAAATATAAAACCATTATAATTTTTTAATCTTCTAAAATATCATAATTAACTCTCATAGCATTTTTAATCTAAGAATTATTTTTTAATTTGAATTTTGAAGGATTTTTATTTAGGGATCTTCAAATAATCGTGTCTTCAAACCAATGCTAATATCAGAATTCTATAATAGAAATTCATCTCAGAAAATTTCGGAAAGTAGCAATCTATATTCACTTATATTCTGATCAAATTTGTTCAAGGATTATTGATAAAATCAAGCCATCACTATATCAAAGCGTGCAGACCGTATGCATGTGTAAAAGGCAAGCTTCACCAACTGTATGTGGAGGGGGCAGACGACGGGACGAGGCGGATGAATGAATGAATCTTAAGACAGTCGTGTAAGAGGGGCATTCACGAATCCACGTATCTTTGACTCTGTCTATTTTTCCAGAAACCTCGTATCCAATGTCCTCAGCTATCTTATATCCTTCAACGTGGTAATTTTAACAATCTGGTGATCATTCAATATAGGATTATAGTTCTAAAAGCCAATGATCTTGGTTTCTTGTCGATTACCAGTCGAATTCATCGATAGATCGCGTCTTACCGCTTTCTTCGAGTTCTCCTCGGGGCAACCAGGACATCATGGAAGCTGCTTTCTTCGGTGAAAAGAAGATTCTTCCGTGAAAAGGATATTTCACATATTTTGTTCTCTGAAGTTGATTTTATAAGAAAAAAAAAAAAGTTCGATACAAAAAAGTGGATTAATCTGTGTATTTTTAATAATTTAATGAGAACTAACTAATGGCTCGTAGTGTTCTCTTATCTTTGAAATTATTTTTATTATTTATTAAGAAATAAGAGAGAAAAAAATCATTAATTTATGATTATTCGTGGTGATTATAAGTTGAGTTCATGACATCTGAGGATTTTAAGAAACATGGAAATTTCGTCGAGGAGAAGGTGTCTCTGGCAGCCGTGGCTTACTACAGAGAACTTTCAAACGAGATATAAATCCAGAGGTACGTGAGGAAATGTTTTTGATTATAAAAAATCTGAAATTCTTCAATAGTTTCGTTGGATAATCTTTATATGTACATGAATATTATGATTTTAAATTTTGAAGAGATTTAAAAATATCTATATTACTATTTAATATTTAAATCTAAATGTAAAGAAATAAAGATGAACTATAATTAAATAAATTTTAAAATACCGATAGATTAATTTTTATTATCATATTGTGTATCAATAATGTATTTCAAAATTTTGTTAAATTAATTTTACATTGAAATTTTATTAATTTAGTTTCCATCAATGTTTTAGAATCCACGCCTCTGGTACCTCTTATAAATTACCGAATTTGACGAAAGTATGGTAGCAACCAGTGAATTAATTGAACGGAACCATGTCAGCTTCGTCCACGCGTTCGGTCCATTCATCTTTTTCCCGGGCGCTGGCTCATCCTTCGCCTTTAAACCAGTTTGACCGTCTTCCTGACGATCCTCTCACGGCTATTAGGTACTTCCTGCCCCATCCTGGGAACCAGACTCGTTTCTCTACTCACCCTTCGCGCTTTTCTCTTCTCCCACCTCATTTTTTTTATTCTTTACGCACTCCTCCGCATATTTCTCGATCAAGGGGTTGCTAGATCGGTTTCCAATTTTATCACAGGGAATAATAATACTTGAACCGTGATGTTTTATAAATAAATTAAATACGTTAGTGAAGGTTCGAGAACAGATTTGCGCGTACATTTTGTAATGGATTTAAGATAGTTTATAATGAAATTTGATATATATTCAAGAGAGATTCAAGAAGGAAGTCTGAAATTTAGGATGGCTTAAAACCCGGACCTTTAATTTTTTCTCCGAGCTATTACACACACATTTTTTGTTGCACATGCAAAAATTAATTGAACAAATATTGATTGAATATCTGCATGCAATTTAGGTATTAAAATAAAAGAAATTAAAATTATTTAAAATGTATAATCTATTATATTTATTTATAGGTTTTTTTTTTTAAATGTTAAAAAACACAATTCCAAATTCATTCATTTTTCAAGAGTATCATTTTCTATTATTTTTATCCATATTTTCATATCCATTTTAAAATCTTATTAAATAAATATTTTTTTATAAAAAAAAATCTCAAATAATTAATCAAATTTTAAAAACAATATTCACACTTTACAAGCTTATCTAGACGATTAAAAAAAAAAAATATAAAAAATTAAAAAAAAAATGATAAATGTTAAGAAAGACTTTCAATATCAACTTAATATTAAATAGACAGAATGTAAAAAAATTTCATGCAAAAGCTTTTTTATTGCATAGAGGAGAGGCCAAAGACGACGAATCTCCATCGGAAACCAAGTAGCGCGTGGCGCAAAGAGCGTAGGAGGGATCCAATTCAAAGTGAAGCCCTAGACATGTCTGCGGCCCGGGTCCATCATCATCACAGCAGGCCCAGCGTGATTGTGCCTACCACACCGCAACCTGGTAAGCTTCTGGTTGCTGGTTCCTAGTGTTCCACGCGAATTCGTTAGGCAAGAGGCTGGCTACCGTTGTTCTTGGCCTCGCAGGGGGCAGCCAAGAAGGGCTATTGTCTGGCGCGTATGGGGTGACTATGTGCTTTGACAATGTGGCGTGATGCACGTCGCGCAGATGCTTGGCTGTTGAATAGAGG
>NW_006263308.1:1054678-1061084 GCF_000469605.1 Apis dorsata | reverse complement strand
GGCTGTTAGCTGAAATTCCTCTGTGCAAAACTGTGGAAGAGAAAAACGAGCCAATATTTAACATTTCTTTAAATTAAAATGAATTTGGAATTAAAGATAGAAATAGTTTGGAAAGTATTTTAAATAGATTTAAAAATAAAAATATTTTTATAATTTAAAATTAAATCTAAATTTAAATTTCGTAATTCGATTTTATTATTTTTAATTATTTTTAATTTTTAAATATAAATTTAATAAAATAAAAATTTAATAAAATTTAATATATATAGTAAAGTAATTATAAAATAATTATATATTTGTTTTAAAGAAATATTTTACAAAATGATCATTAATATTTTCAATATTAGGAATAATGTTATTTATCAATTATATTTATTTAAATCAATTTCATAAATTTTAAATTTTAAATTCCCTTCTTTGAAATATTTTATATTATATTTTACAAAAAATTTTTTCAATTGAATAATAAAAAATTATTATTATCAGGAACAACTATTGAAGATACGGCAGTAACGCCCACCCCGTCGTTGACGCCATCGGCAGCAGCAGGAGGCCAAAGAACTGGGATCAGAGTCGTAGGTGGTGTGAGTGATCCTGCAATAGACGAGCATTTCAAACGATCCTTAGGTCTGGAAGAGTACGCTGCAGTTTTCAACGCCACCTCTACGGATAAAGAAGCTGGTCTCAGTGGTACATTATTAAAAAATATTCCTTTATGGAAAAGAATTTGTTTTATTTAAAAAAAATTTATATTTTTGAAATAAATTTCCATTTTTAGTGGATGATCATTTTGCAAAAGCTCTTGGAGAAACTTGGACGAGGCTGCAGGCCACTAGCAGAAACAAGGACTCAATCTAACTGCTGGACAGTTAACCAAAAATCCGTATTATTATTGCGTCGTTGCCGTTTTCTTCATTGTGACATCTAATGTGACACCTGTTTAATTAATCCACAAAGCAATATGAAATTGCTACTAATATTTGTGGAAGACACATAAGTGGGAGCAAGCAACGAACTCTTTATTATTAATATTATTATTATTATTACTATTATTATTTGGCTCGCATGGGACGCAGATGCAGACCTAAGTGTCCTTCAATTATCACAGATACTCTTAGGTGTCGATCGATGATATATCGTGATCTGTGCACACGATTTTTTTAACTCCTTGCGACAATTGTATTCGAAATATTGTATATATAGACGCGTATTCTTTTAATCATGCCATCATCGTGGCCCTAGAGGTCTCAAATTATTTATTATACGATGTACCATACTGCCTCGCTAAATAGTAGATCTGTTCATTCTTTTTATCTTCTTTTTTGCTGTGGTAAGATATTAAAAAAAAAAATAATATATTTATATATCTGTACCAATATTTTGATTTTGATTTTTTTATTTTATTTGATAATGTAATAAAAGAAAAAAATTAATTGTTCATTCTTTAATGAAAAATTTATATATATTGATTAAGGTAACACGGAGAATTGCGAACAAAAGCATTTTATTTTTTTTAACTTTCAGATTAGAAATAGAAAATATTGGAATATCAAATTTAATTCGTTATAGATCAATATAGAATTCAAATTACCGCAGCTATTGAAAGAAAAAGTATGATGAACGGAACGACTTGTTTGTAATTAATTATTATAATTTGTTTAAATGTATTACATATATGTATATATGTATTACGTATATAAATATATATATTGTATATATTATATATTGTATATTACAATACATATATATAGTTAATACGTAATTATAGAAGACCGAAAGAAAATCTTTATAAAGAATGTAAAGGATATATAATAAGCGCGAAACTGTATGAACTGATCGTTGCACAAACTTGTAACACGTGTTCACTTCGTGTGTATCTATATATATATAATATTATAATAGTATATATATAACAATATTATAGTATATATATATTTATACACGTCATATTAAAGAGAAGAGAAGAAAAGAATGAAAGAGGATACATAAGAAGATTATTGATAATATTTTTAATACCAATTTCGCCGTTGAAGATCCGTATCCTTCCTTCCTCAGTAGATTCCCAATGGTTGATGATGAAGATTGCTAAGAAGAGTAGTACTGATTTCAAATGGTGCTAGGAGATTTAGCACAAACCCCAGCACGCATAGAAGTCAGTACCTCTATCTTCTTATTGACTTTAAATTCTCTTCACTTCTTTTTATCTTCAAATCCTTGATTTTCAATATCTTCTAAAATTAAACATTGTCGTCCACAATTCTTAATGTAAAATTGAGATAAATGTTACACTTCGAGTAGAAGATCAAGAAGATCAATTTTTCTTTCAGAGCCGCACTTTCTTTGAATTAAGAAACTTATAGAAGTTTTATATCCTCCATTGACGAGGGAAAACTACTAAAACTAATGAAGAAGACATCACTTTTCAAGACAAAAATATCCACTTAAAAATATTCCTACTCCAATTTCCATTTATACAAATTAATCAAGTAAAAATCACTTTTAATCCAACAATAATTAATATCATATTAATCAACAATTCCACTCCACAAATGTATTTCTTCTAGTTCCAGTAACATAATGTACTCCTCCTTCAGAAAGGTATTTCCTGTTCGAGTTCTTCATTCAAAAAGTTTGAAGAAGTTGGAAGTTCTGGTGACACTTTTTTTGGACATAACGAGAAGAATGATGGGAAGAAAGAGTGAGGCTTTATGTGTCGTAGGTGGGCCCAGACCTAACCCAGACTGTCCCAAGAGCGCTCGGATGGCTTCCTATATGCAGGCAGCCTGTTCACTTGCCGTAAAGCAAAATGGTAACTTAATATTAGACTTGAATATAAGTACGGTAATCCCACACCAGAGTCCAAAGTAAGCCTACACCTACTCGGCCGGCCATCCCTGGACCTCAGTTCCCCCTTACGAACGCCCTCGAGCGTAATAATACGACGGGATACTAGATATCGGTACTCTCTGTGCTTCTAGGTGCAAATTGCGACCACCTATGCATCGTCGTCCCTGTTTCTCCATTTCCAGCCTGTACCTGCGTCTCTCTTCCTGTCAGCAAGCTCCTTCTAGCCTGTCGTTCGGGAAGACGACTCTGTTCTCTTACTGGTCAGACTTACTGAAAAGGCGACTACGTTGGATTATAACATCTATTTAAGTGGATCTTTAGCATTAAGATGGTTTTAAATTTATGATATTTATTCGTTAAGAGATTGGTGAAAATGAAGAAATGTGCAATCTCGATAGGATTTTTGAAAGGATGTTCGAAGATTCTTTTAATTCGTTAATGAAGATGGATGTTAGTTAGTTCAAGTTGTACTATTATAATTTTATATTTTCATATCCTGCAATGGATATACAAAGAAAAATGGTAAGGCGAGAATCGAGAATATTTGCCTAAGACTAATTTTAAAGTATCCAAGTAATAAATCTAGCGATAAAAACAAATAATTAAAAAATTTATTTAGAAAGAAACTTCGTACTTTTTCTATGTTCTTTTTGTCTTATTAATGATATATAACATCCGTGACGCGGAATTGCAGAAATACGATCCCGTTTTTCAATGTTTTTTTCAGACAAATGCCGCTGTGAGCGCTCCCCGAAGTGCGACGACCTTCGCGCTGCGAAGAACTAGGATAAACCAGTGGTCTACGTATCTCTTTGGACGTAGAGTAAGCTAATCCGGTTGCGGATCATGTTTGCAGCCCCTTTAAATGATACTGATACGCCTTAGTCGCGAAAGTCGCATGTTCCGAGATCCAGACAGTTTCTTCATCTGTTCATTTAGGAATTCTGATCGAACCAATTTAACAATTTATCTAATTGTGCTTAAGCAAGTTCATCATAAGTTGATGAAAAGATTAAGAATTTTAATTCTATAATAAAAGAATATTATCTTCTTCTAATGGTAAACTTTTAATTTTATTATCGTTATTTGTTTGTGTCATGACATGTGTGCAGATTAATTTTTAATGATAATTAAAGATTTTAATGATAAGATTAAAGATTTTGGATGAGATGACTATTCGATTACACTTTTGGGAAATTTTGAGAATTAATCAGTCTTTGAGGGTGAAATGTAATTGAAAATAAGCCATTAAACCTCGGGCAGATGCTCGTCGAAGTTATTTCCCCGTGCACGCAGGTGTTTCTACGATTGTCCCTAGTAGTTCTACCCTCCTATTAGACACGAAACACATTCCCCAGCATTGACTTTGTGATTCCATCCTTGTTAAATGCTATAATTTCTCTCTCTCGTATTATTTGAAAATTACGAAATTAAAATTGAATTATTAATATCCTAAAATATTTCTTTCGTCTATTTTTATGAACTTGAAAGTTTTTAATATTTGGATTGAATTCTTAATGGATCGTCAAAGATTCGGAAGAAAAATAATTTCTTTTATACCGAAAAATGTTTTAAATATAAATTAAAAATTATTCGATAATAAAAATTAGGAAAAAAAAATTTATTGTTTAAAAGATTATTTTTATATTATAATAAGTAATATATATGATCTTTTTAAAAGACATTATATTTTAAAATAGAAAAGTGAATCGAATTCGTAACGCGCGCCGTTGTGTGCGCAACGATTCTTCGGATGGATCAACAATCACCCCATACAGATGGTCTCCCCCGTAGAAAGAGGCTCTGCCATTACGCTCTAGCTCGAGATAGGTATCGATTTAAATTTCTATCTCGCCCTCGATCGAATCGCGTTCCAAAAATTTTCTTTATATCGTTCATTTCAATTAACGTTCCCGAAAATTAATTAAAATTATTGCAATCGAATTTTTTTTTTTTCAGAAGAAGAGGCGTGGTACAGAATCTAGTTTGATCTTATAATAGAATCGATAGTGGATCGACTAACTTTTCTATTCGGTTCGTGGCATATTACTGTTTGTTTATTTTAAGTCCCAGGCGTATCTTGTTTCGGAACCAGACCCAGCTGACCGCAGCCTGGCATCGTTTTCTCGTTTTATTCTCTTGCGTTACGCATCGACCTGGTGTCGGTGGTGCGAATTAAGCGAGAAAAATCGACGCCGTGAAGCGGATGCACGCAATTTCCAGAACGATCGATTCGGTTTTTTGGAATAATGATATTAATTTGACGATATTCTAGCCAATTAAATTTATGTATTTTAATGCAATTCTATCTCTTCTTTTTAGCAATTCATGATAGAAATTTGGGGAATTTGAATCTTTTGTAAACTTAATACATGAGAATTTTTTAATTTGTGAGAAAGAATTAAGGATCCGAAAAGAAATTTGATAAAGTTGTTTTAACCGAAAAGAAATTTGATATAGTTGTTTTAATTAAAAAGAATAATTTTTGAATCTTTAGCAACAGGTAAGATTAAAAATAATTAACATTGTAATTATGAAATTAATGGAATTAATGAGTGATGTTGATGGTGAATGACTTTACAAACGAATAATAATAATAGTTTTAGACGCGCCAAGAGACCACGCTGCTAGCCTTGCATCGAAATCCCCAAGCCACCCTAACGCGAAGAAAGAAGCGATGCAGTCACATATTCCGCTCACGGATTTCTTTTTCTAAATCAAATCATTCAATTTTACATATAAAAAATATAAATTGGAAAAGTTAAAACTGAATTGAAAAAAAAATTAATTTACCAGAAATAATTATCATTCTGATTAAAGTAAATTTCAATTTTTATATATTTATTATTAATTTAGAAAGTTTTTCAATATAAATTTCAAAAAATAAAATAAAAAATAAATATATATATAAAGATTATCAAATATCGTATTAATTTGAAATCGGAAAAAATCATTGGTCCATCGTTATGAAACAATAAAAAAAGCCATCATATCATCCGTTGATTTCATAAATTTAAAAATCTCTTTACCTGTTACCAAAATTGATGATATCCCACAGGATGTCCTTCCTGTCAATGATGCCTTACAAGAACGACGCAAAAGACATCCCATCGCTTCTCTAACATAGGCGGTCACCACTATAAACACCAGTACACTGGAGATACTTCGATCCTCCGAATATATCGATATATCAGTTCTCAAAATCGAATCACAAACGCGGGATCATCAGCGATCGCGCACTGGAGTCTAGCATCTTAGCGAGTCGACGCCGACGCATTCGATGAAAATCCTCACTACCCCTTCCCTTCCCCCCTCCCTCCCCCTCTCGGTGTTATAACTCGCATAGATCCCGGAAATGTCATAAGGAAAAGCAACGAGCGAAAATGAAGGCAATGGAAATAAATTGGAAGAACGGGAAGACACAAGAATTGCGACGAGGAGAGCCATGAAGGTTCGCAACGAGCATGGGACTCTGGACACGACTGATCGAGTGACCGAGGGGGTAGCATTGTAAGAATACCCCTCCTCGTACGCTTGTATAGAATTACGTGTGTTGATC
>NW_006263308.1:1040175-1054419 GCF_000469605.1 Apis dorsata | reverse complement strand
GCATACAGCTCTCTCCGTCCCCTTAGTTCGCGGCAAAAGGGAGCACGAAGGGAGAAGAGTGGCTCTCCGTTCTCCCTTCCCCTCTATTGCCTCTCCTACAGCCTTTCACCGTACGTATATACCCACCCCTGCGTACCCCTGCCCCTTGGACCCCCTTCGAGGCGTCCTCTCTCGCGTGCGTGAATCATGCATATCGATTTTCTTTCGTTAGTACATCGTTCGGTAGTCGTTGCCCGGCCGTGTACGCCTCTGACGATGTACTTCCCCTCTGCTTTCGCGCGGAGAGAGAGCCCGGGGGCCGACCGCTGCTGGAACCCCTTCTGAAAATGCGCTAGTCCCGCCACCGCCGATTCTTTTTGCCACAATGGGGTAGAGTAGGTACGTTTTTAGCGGTCTCGAGATCGAAGCCATGATCTGGATAAAGGTTCCGGGATAGAAATTGGGAAGGATAAGATTTAGGGGGAGGGAAAGGGGAGGGGGAGGGATAAGAAGTTCCTTCGACCCTCCAAAGAAATAATCTGTAACAGAAGTAGGAGGAAGATTCTTAAAAACGAATAAATAGTAAAACGATAGGTATCTATATAAAATTGCGATAAAGGAGAAAGAAGGTATGAGGAGAGAGCATTTATTGAAGAGCATTAATTTCTAGCCATTTAGAAGATTGCAAATTGCGAAGAAGGAAAATTTGAAGAAGGAAAATAAGAGATGAGGAGCCTGATGAATGAAAAGAAATTTACAAGGATTAAAATGGCCTGGTTTAGTCTGACCCTTCTTCCTCAGACGCTAAAAACACTTAGAGAACCCCCTTCTCTCTTCTTTTTTTTTTCTTTTTTTGCCCGAGCAAAATATCCCCGTATGACGCGACAACGATGAGACGATGCTCTTGTACCCGTTCCCCCTCTTTTTCTCCTAATACATCCCCTAATCTTTGCAGCAGCAGGCCTCCGGTAATAAAGTTTCTTTGTTTTCGCTCACTTTTTTCTCTCTTCTCGTCGCGAGTTCCCCCGCTATTATTAGTAACTACGGTTAATCGATTCGGGATAATTAACAAGTTTCTTTATCACAGCTTTTGAAGTACGAACCTATGATTTTTTAACATAATCAGAAAATTAGTTTTTCATTTTTCATCTTCATAACATAGTATCAAATCTTTTATTATGCAACTCTATAAATTTAATTTTTTTTCTCTGCTTTTTTTATGTGAAATGTTTATAATTTATTTCACAAATCATAAATTTCAATAATTTTGATTTAATTTTAGATCTTAAAAAAAAAAAATAAAAAAAAGATTTTTATATTTAAAAAGAAAGTTTTCAAAAATATATTAGCAGTCAATTATAATTTTTCTATAATAATGCTAGATAGGGATGCGAGAAGAGAGTAAATAGTATCGATTTATAAACAATTTCTTTAATAATAAGTAAACGATGACAGATATGGCGCCTTAACACGATAGAAATAACGTTTATGTATATATACAATTGTACGACATTTACAATAATTTTACACTGTCGTTGAAAATAATTATCCATTAACGACAAGAGAATTAAATTAACATTTTACAAACTTATAACTTACCGAAGAGATTTTCTCCAAAAAAATTCAAAATAAATAGAAATTTTATATTACCTTTTTTCCCTTACTACATGCGGATTTAAAATGGCACAATACATTGAAAATCTTTTACGAATTAAATATATATTCGCGACGGTTTGTATGATAAAGAATAACGCCGTCGTGAAAAAGTTGGTCTTCTAGTACACGTGTAAAAAGTGTTCTTTTCTTTTTTCATATTTTAGTATGAAGTACATCGTTGAAATGCAAATTGGAATGCACAATATCCTTAAATATGTGTGAAATAATTAAGAGATTCGTTAAGTCGAAACCTACTGTTGAAAGTGCTCGAATTAATTCGTGCATTTTTTTTTTTTTATAATTATATCGTTTATTAGACTTATTTGGCCACTGAATTACTGCACTTTTTTACTTGAATATACATATTAGAAATTGAAAGATTATTATGGTTCAGAAAGTTTTTTTTAAACTTTCAATTTGTTCCCAGTTTAAAAAACGATTTTTGTTCTTTATTCTTCTTTTTTCACTTATTGCAATGAAATGGACTCAGATAATAATGTACATGATCGCTTAATTTTAATAAGTTAGATAATTTTCACATGAGCATGGATTAACGTCCTTTATATTTTACAATTCATCTAGGCATGAATATTGGTTCCCCTAATTTTTTCTGTGAACTATCTATTCGTCTAAATGATTTCTCCAAATCATTTACAATCAGAGAGAAATCAATTGCTCACCCAAAAATGTTGAATAATCATAATAATCATTTATTCCACTATCTAGTTTCTGTTCTTTGGCGCAGATAGAATTCGTTATGAAAAGATTCATAAACTTGCTAAATTCCAAAGAACATTATTAGATCTTAAGATTTTTGATAATTTTTGTTTTGTACTCGTGGTGAAACTGAATAAAGTTTTCGGAAAATATCCACCAAATTATTCTGAGGAAACAGAGTCTCTATAATTCCTTCTAGAAGCACGTACAGAAGTCTCCTATTGAGCACAGGTCGTTGAAAAAGTTCAAATACTCTCAGAAGGCCTTTCCTGGTTGTTTCACTGCCTATGATATGTTTCAATTCATCCGAAAGACATGATAGAAGAGCAATCTTGGCTGCTACTCTTGTTCTATTTTTCATTTCTGTATCTCTGGGCGGTTTCTTGTCGGCTTTAATTCCATTGGGCCAAAAACTATTCCTATAATGTAATATAATTAGTTAATGTTAATTAATTAATTATTAATAATTAATTATTTATAGTAAAATGTAAATTTACTTACTTAAATAATTTTAAATAGCCTGCTACTCTAGCTGGACTTGTTAGTAAAGAAACATACTCGACTATTCTTCGATTTACTATATCTCCAAACATTGTACGAATGATTTGCCTCAATAATGTAATTATTCTTCGTCTAAGCCATTGGTTTCTTACTTTTAGATCAAAGATTTCATCCATTAAAAGCAACATTATTCGTAAAGGAATGTTATCGTCGGTCTAAAATAGGAAAAAAGTATAAATTAAGATATAATAATTAAATTTGATTATTAATATAGTTTAAAGAAAAAAAATAAGTACCTCCACATCTAGACTAGCACCAACTTTAGTGTTTTCATATAAGGCGCTTGATTTCTTTGGATTGCCAAAAAGTTTACTTATATTATCCATAACTCCATCTACAGTATTCAACATATTATCTGGCATAGTTTTCACTGCTTGAGTTACAGTTTTCATTGATGTTTTTAATGGATTCATCAGAGTATCTATCTATATTAAATTAAGAATTAAATATCTTTTATAATGTTTTTATATATATATAAAATGTATCAAGTAACTGAAATTCTTTGAATAAAATACTTCTAATTATTTTTATTATATTTTTTAATTGAAAAACAATATAATTATAAAAAATACATAAAAAATATAAAAATGTATACATTTTTGTCTATCTTTAATTATTTTGTTATTATTTTGTTTAATTAATTGTTGAAAAGATATTTTAATTATTACACTTACTGTTTTTGATATCTGTCCGCCGGTAACACCTTTATCGTAATCCCCTTGTTCCAAAAAGTTCAATAACAAATTTTGTAAACCCATATGTCCCTCGACAATAGCTGGTTTCGTTAATTGATGCAACCAGGCATTCAACATCAACATTCTTCTTTCCAAAACAGTTCTCTCCATATTATGAAATGCCTTTTTTGCCGGAAAAGGAATTTTTGCCAGATCGTAATATTTTTCTTTAATTTTTTGATGAAGATTATAGAAATCAGAATATCTTCTATAAATGTGCCATTTTTCTTGATAACCAGAATCATAATTTTTAGTTACAGCCACTGCGTAGATTCCATAAGTCTTTCCACGATCGTTAACTATACCAGTCTCAATAATTTTTGCAGTTATTTCAAATTTTCCTTGCTGTAGCTTCTTAATGGCATTCTGATCATAAGTATTCTCATCTAATTTAACAAATTGATCTACATTCGATTCCAAGAAAAAAGAAATGTCTTTACCCTCAGTAATATGATCTGTATCTATGCTTGCTGCCTTCCGTATGCTTTTTATAGTTCTCATGTTAATTTCAGAATCAGGTTCAATTGTTCTGTTTTCATTTGGCTCTATAATGCTAGCTAAACTTGTAGAAGAGTTAGATTTTAATTTACTGTCCTTTAATTCAATTTTAGTGTCTTCAGATTTATATATTTCAGATATTTCATCCAAAGTTTCCAATTCATTATTCGTACTTGATAAACTAATACTGTCCAGAGATTTTGTATCTTCTTCAGATGTTGGATCTTTCAAAAGATCTAATTCAGCGAGAAGTTTTACATAAGCTACAGACTTTTTAAAACCTGGTAGGAATCGATCTTCATTTTGCAATTTTTCATAACAACAAACTCTAAGATCATCAAACCATGTTTCTTTCACAGACTCAGTTCTTATTCTACTCAATAAAGTTTTTATTAAGGCATCATCTAATTGTAACTTGAGAGATGCTTTGTCACCGAGATATTGCTGATAGATTTTAGTAGCTGCTTCCTTTAAATTTTCCAAATCTGTATTTTTACGTTTAGTACCCATAAGACCAGGAGTTTGGGATGCATGTAGCTTTTGTAATTCTATATTCGATATCTGTTGTTCTGCTGAAACTCTCCAACCATAAATATTCAAATAAAAAAACAGATACGATTCTGCATTTATGGAAGTCATATAATCAATGAAGTAACTTAATGCAATATTATTTTTTAACAATTCATCTAGAGGTAAATTCACTAGTTTTTGTCCGGGTATCAGTAGCCTATTCCAATCAGGCTGAGCACCAATTCCATCAGCCTCAGATTCCAATCCTTCCTGCATTCCGATAATCCTAGTTTCCAGAATTTTTTTTACATAAAGCAAACTGTTTAATTGTTGTTTTACTAATAGATCATCCTCCCCTCCAGAATCCTTAGAACGAAGATGAGCTATTTCTTTACAAACTATATTTTTTGTCGCCGTTAATTCATCTAAGCTATCCGTTACTTTGATCACTGTTAGAAACACATCACTGGGTAAACCACCTTCTTTAGCACACTAGAAAAATGAAATTATTAGATTTTGTTTATAATTTTTACATTGCCTTTATAATATACTTACCAGCCATATACACGCCTGATTAATATAATCAGGATCAGAAAATAAATCCAATAATGGTTTAATTATCACGTTTACTAACAATTCCCTCAAAATAAATCTCACAGTCAAGCAATCAAAGTCTCCTTTTGGTAACACAAGATATAACAAAATTTCAGATATTTCTCCCAGAAATTCAAGTTCTTGAGTACTATTAGTGCACAAAAGATCTCTACAAATCAAATTATTTTCCATTTGTACTTCCAAATCAAAAAATATTTTTTCTAATGATTCTTCCTCTTTTTCTTCATTACTTTCAATAGGTTCAGTAAGAGAGCATAAATTGGGAATGTAAAACTTAGATTGGGAATACCAAAATACATCCGTTTCGCTTTTATTTCGTCTGTGCGTTGGTATCTTTTTAGGAGTACCACTAGAAGTACTTGAACTGGTACTACCTTTCTGTACTTTTTTCGTTCGAAGTTGTTTTATTCTTGCTCTTGCTTGTCTATACAACCTAACATGAGAAGCTGCATCGTCTACGAGGCGTGTGGTTAAATATGGTATCCAATCTACACCTTTTACTCTAATTAGAAAATTAAATTATTTTAAAAAAAATAAAAATAAAATTAAAAAATATTTTAAATTGTATATATTATGTACCGATTTGCAATATTGATAGCTATTTTTTGAGCAGTATCTCGAACAGAATATATAAACTCTTCATCATCTGTAATAACGCTGTACCATGGTTCCACATAATCTCTGATTACAAAATCTAATATTTCCTACATAGAGGAAAATTATAAATCGCTATGTTACTCTTTCTATTTTACATTGAAGTACATAAAAATAATAAAAGTTCATAAACTGATTATGTACTTGCAGGGACTCATCAATAATACGGCTGCCAGTGATTCTTCTATCTAAAGTAAAAGTCATCTTCTGTTTAGATAGATCTAGAATATACTAAAATAAAAAAAAATTATTAAAATTTTTAAATAATAATTTAATTTAATATCTATTTACCTGTCGTAACTTTTCAGTCTTCTTATCTAAGTCTTCTCTTTCAGATTTAACTGCATTGTCAAGATTTGCGCCATATGTTCTATATATACATGTCATTATTCTACAATAAAAGATATAAATTAATGTTTTTTTAATTAAAGTAATACTATATAAAATAACAATCATATATTGAATCATACCCTAAAATTAAGGCAAGTAGACAAATGAATAACTTCACAATCATTCCAATTCCAACAATATATACTAATAAAGCAGCTACAACTCCAAGAAGTCCATATAGTGGAACGTTCATCTGTAAAAAAAATACAATATAAAACATATTAAAATAAAATAGCTATATTGTAATAAAGTTTAATAATAATTCCTGATTTAGATAATAAATGAAAAATGTACATTACTGGAAATTTCCTATTTGATGGTCCTTATCAATGATCAGTATGAAGTACAGTTTTCTTCTCGCATTATCGCGAGGTTGAATTTTCATTTATTCTCACTGTAGAATTTTATTTTCACCAAATCATCTTTCTCCATTTTAATTTTTTTAATTTATTCAACATCAATATCATATCACAATACATCATTCAACAATTGTCAAATTGACATTTAGAGTATGGATCGGAAGTTCAGATTTGAGTAAATATAAGAATGAGTAAAGACAAAAAATAAAGATAGAATTTCTCAAAATTAAATTTTAATAGAATAAATAACAAAAATATTAAAGAAAAATTATTTCATCAACTAGTGCGTACTCAATAAGAAAATTTGCGCACATTAAAGTAGAAATAAATGTCGACGAAACAATATGTTCCGTCTGCTACGGTAAAGTCAATCATTGGACACGCGCGCGCGCGCCATTCTTGTATGCTTACCTTTGGATTGCCGGAAAAAAGGTTGTGTACATACAACTACGCACATATTGCGGTCCTCATACGGTTCATTGCACAAAACAGGTCAACTAATTAACAGTTTATTTATATCTTTACAAGTGAACATTAATCCAGCAAATACGTCCGACGACATGTCTGATTAATTCTAAGTATGAATGTTAGTGGCGCTTTCGCGCGCCAACTTTATGCATATTACACGTACTATTCGATTATCTATGATTTAAATATGATTCAATTCTGATTAATTTTTATTTTTTAGTAATATTAATTAATGATAATTTAATCTCAAATTTTTTCATTATACAATTTACAGGAAATTTTAAAAATAATTTTAACGAATTAAAAAATATGATCAATAATATGAAAATAGATCTTTATTCAAGATCACATATTATTATTTATCACTTGATATTATTTTTTATTTTGTTAATAAAAATTAAATTATATAAAATATATTGTGTAATTTAACAAAAAGCAAAATATGAATTGATTTATAAATTTGTTTGATTTATATATATTATTTAGTTGATCTAATAATAGTTATATTATTTGAAAATATATCATTTTAAAGCATTTTAAATACATTAAAAATATATAATATATATGTATATATACACATTTTATATTTTACATTAAAATTTATATATAAATTATTTCTATAATTACAATATTAATTTTCTTAGATTACATATTGTTTATACATTAATTAAAAGAGTAAACAATTATTTAGTCGTTGTATAAAATATTCACTGAATATTTATACCCAATAAATTTATTAATAGATTTTTTTATTAATGGAAAAATATACTTTTTAATTCTTTTTCACAAAGTTTTTTAACATCATCTGAAATAAAAATTATTATTTTTTACATTATTCTCAATTATATAATTTTAAATTAGAAATCAATATAGATATATCATAAAAAATATATATTGTCATTATTACCTTCTATTTCCATTATACTTGCACTTTTTTGTTGAATAACTACAAAAAATTCTCTTAAATTTGATAACTTTCCAACAACCCAATAATCACTCATAGTTTTTATGATAATTTCTCCAGCTTCTTTTAATCTAAAATTATAAAAAATATTTTTTTATTAATCGTCAAATAAAAAATTTGTATTAAAATTTTGTTGTATCATATACTAACTTATTTGTATCATTATATATATCAGTAATAACTCTCAATACTTCAGATGTTGTAAGTACATTAGAACATCGCCTATTATCTGGATGTATTGTACTCTTATAAGCTAAATTAAGTTTATTAAAATATAAGTATTTGCAAGATTCTGAAGAAACTATTACGTGTTTAGCACATTGTTCTGCAACAGAACTAACGAGTGTAGTCAATTGTGGACCAAGAAAATTATCAAGACTTTTAAAAAAATCTATTAACAAACTTGTTTTACCTGTAAAATAAGCATATTTTTTATATATATTTTATATATATATTTTTTAACATTTTTAAAATAAAAAACGTTTAAAATTAAAAAAAAAAAAAAAATCTTACTATCAACAAACAGGCATATTGTAGCACTTAATGCTCTATAAACAACCAAATATAATGAAACTGGTTTTGTAGAATAATTAATAAATACTTTAGGAGACTTTCCAATTAAACTTGGTTCATTAATACTAGATGGTCCAGTGACAAATCTATAAGATTTATATAATTCATTATATTGTTGTACATAAAAAAAATAAATAATTATGTGATTACTAACTTTCCATAATGAATAGTAGTAAATGGTGAAGGTGAATTTCTGGGCAATGAACCCTCATGAAGTTCTTTCTCAAGATGAGCTGGTAAAAGTGTACTTACTAAATAATTATAAACTACTTGCATATCTTCTGGTTCTAAGCCACTCCTAAAAAAACAATGTACAATAATATTATATATTATAATATGATATTTATTTATAATACTAACCATACAACTTGATCATTATAAAGAAATGCAGTGTATTTTACTTGAGAAAACATAGCTTCTACAAGATTCATAAAACATTGAACTCGTAGAAATGTTATTTTATCAAGAGGCAAAAATTGTAAACCTTGGAAAACATCTAAAATATCACTGTTATTTAACTTTAAAGACATTAAATACTGTAAAAAAAATGCATTATATTAAAAATTATATTAAAAAAATATTATAATAAATATTCTTGAAAATTATATTTACCCTTGAATAAAAATGTTCAAGTTTATGTTTTAATAATGTTATAGAACCACATTCAGGTTCATTAATAATAGTATCAAATGATCCCATAAATAATCTAAACATAACATATGCTTGCTTTAATATAGCTTGACAAACACTGCTAGAAACTTCATCATACTGATATTCTGTATATTTATTACCATCTTTTTCTTTCCATATATATGGTACACCGACAATCTACAAAGTTTTAAAATTTTACCAAATATTTAATCTTATATAAAATATAAAATATATTTTTCTTATTTTTTTATATTTTTTTT
Organism: Apis dorsata; assembly: GCF_000469605.1. NCBI lineage: Eukaryota > Metazoa > Arthropoda > Insecta > Hymenoptera > Apidae > Apis > Apis dorsata. The sequence goes on along the minus strand of NW_006263308.1, from coordinate 1,044,830 downwards.
GTGATAATAATAAAAACTTACCATTACCATCCAAAAATTTGGTTCTGGTTGATAATAAATTTGACGAGTTTTATGTGTATGACAATAATCACATGGTTGCCCAGGATTAAATGATCTAAATTTAAAAAAAAAGATACATAATGTATTATGAAATGTTAATATGTAAAATGTTATATGTAATATTAATTTTTGGACTTTTTTATTTTAAAATTAAAATACTTACTGTGCAAATTTAATAATTGCTTCACTGAGACCTATATTTTTAATTTGAATATCTAAATCTCTTTCTGGATAATAATAAAGTATTTTCTTTTCTTCCTACAGAAAACAAATAAAAATATATAAAAAAAACTTATAAGATTTAAAAAAATTATATATATTTCAAAGTTAAATTTGATTTACTTGCCTCTCCTTCTTTTTTTGCATATGTACCATTAAATATATAAAAATGTTCTAATGTAACCTCTGTTTTTGATGACATTGTAATGAATAATTTAAACAAAAGATAAATATTGTACTTTTCTTAAAATGCCTAAATTCTGGCACAATAATATATATTTATTTACACATTGCTAGTTTAGACATTTTAGACATTAAATTTAATTAACAAATTAAAAATAATTTCAAAATCATAAATGAAGTATTATCAACTATAAGATATAATATAAATTAAAACTTGAATAAATATTAATTTATTTTAAATAGAATTAGATAAAATTAATGTAAGAATTTTATTTTATCAACATTTCAGCACAAACGAAATGTAAGAAAGATATATTTTATAAGACTTTGCATGTTCTGAAATACCGATCGCTCAAAAAATCAAAATGGTATGCCCTCTAGAAATTATTCAATTTAATTTCACAAAAATTGATAAAATCTCATTAATAAATAGATTTTAAAAATAATCTTTGATATTTTTTTTTCGTAAATATTTTTATGTATTGTATATATTGAATTATATTCATGGTTTTTTTGATTGTTACAAATAGTAAAAAAACTTGTTGAATGAGTAAATTAAAAATTACACTTATATTTTTTAATATAATAAAAATATATTTTTTAATATAATAAAAATAATATCAAATTATGAATTTTTTTATAAAAATAGATTTAAATGTAATACTATTCAAGTTAAATTTATTTTTATATATTACTAATAAAACTGTAAATATTAAATAAAATATAAATATTTATGCAATGTAGTCAACAAAATAACGTTTTCATAAAAATTTGATAAAAAATGAAAATATTTTATTATTAAAATCATATGAAAACATATTTTCAATTATTAATCAAATATAATGCTGTTTCTTTAGCACATAAATTAAAAAAATATATATAATGTAGAACAAATATAGATGAATAATAAAAGGATAAAGATAGAATAATTGGAGAAAAATTGGAGAATTAATGTCATTTCTAGAATGTCGCAAAATGAAAGTAATTAATATAGTCAAAAAGAATAAATAATAAAAGGATAGAAATGATAAGAATTGACTATTACCGCCATCTTTTAAATATTTTTAGAAACATCTTTGACGCTGATGACCAATTTTTACTCCATTTTATCTTTCTAATATCTTTCTGGGAAAATGATTTTTCATTCAAAAATTTTTTTATTCAAGAAATGATATTAAGAATTAATTATTACTCTATCTCTTTGTCTTATTATTTTTTATTCTTGTTTACCTACAGTTTTATTTGGGACAGTCTAGAGATAATACTGATCTTTGAATTTTCATTCTATCTTTATCCTTCTGATGAAATGAATAGTAAATATGAATTTTATTTTTAATCATTCTGGAATAATAACTTAACAAAATCACGCTTATGTAAGAAAATAATACAAAAATGATACTTCCAAATGTAATATATATTATATGCAATTTCCTGAGTATATGTATTTTGTTAGGTTATATTTGAAAACAATCTCTATTTGAATTATAATATTGTGAATATTGTCGTACTTGTCCACATGAGATTTTCTTATTTTCTTGAATGCGTAAATAGTCAAATTTGTGCAATTATATATCCCATGATCTAAATGTACGTTCTTATTGCTTCATTTTTTTCATTTCATTTTCAATATTACTTCTGATAATCGTTCTGGTTGTCCCTATTTTCCACTCTTCATAATCGGGATCAACGGGGGGCAATTGTAAAATCGCTACTGACGACAGTGAAGACAGAAATTGTTATTTTCACATGAAAAAATGGAATTATCTTTTTCGTGAATTCATATGCTTACGTTATGTTAGTAATAAATTGTGAATTGATCGTTGACTTCTTCAATGGACGAAATCTTCTATAAACGGAAAAAATATATTAACGATATGAAATGCTCATCTGTGTGATGCTTCTTCATCTTTTTGAATGCATAAATATTGAAATCGCTAAAATCGCACACCCACAAATTTACATACTGCATTGGAATAATACAACCAGAGCTATTTCTGCAGATCCTTGCGCCGTTGATATGCCTCTGCATCCTTTCCTTTGATTTAATAGTTTAAACCGAATTTGGTCGAAGTGGACTTCGAAAACAGCTTACCATCATGAAAATTCTATTTATGAAACATTTTTTCAATGAAGAAAAATTCTGATTTTTTTATTCAAATTTATTTATTCAAAATTAGACAAATTTCTGCACTCAATAAAATAATGAATTGCCATTATAACAGAAAAATATCTAAGCGATTGCCTAGATCGTGAATTGACAGATTTCAGGATTCGTTCGATGTAAATGTCCCTAGATGATTATAGAATTCATTATTCTTTTAAGCTGAAACGTCTACATGTCTTTAATATATATATGAAAACATTTGAATTAAAGAAGAAATGGACTGTATTTATAGTAAACAAATATTTATTCAGAGATTCATATAAAGTAATATAAACTCCATTAATTAACGGATTTATGTTAAGATAAATTTAAAACATTATCTCTTTAAATTTTGATATCAATCGCGATTTGAGTCGATACGAAAAATAAATTATGGAATCTAATATTCTTGTGTCATTATAATTTCATTTCACTCATCTATTATTATCGCTGTTTATTTCCAATAGCCATTATTATTCTTTATCTAAAGTTAGAAGCTATACAATGGCGATGAATGAATATCTTAAAATTTTATTGATAAAAAGTAATTACATCGATCAGAAATAAAAATATTATCAATTTAGTTTCTTTGCTGCATCGATATGAAGTTTCGAAACACTTGTTGTTTGTTTTTTTAAATATGATCACATCATTGATTTTATAAAAATTAATGTAATAATAATGATAATATTGAAAAACTTTCTAACCTTTTAAATCTTATTTATCTATCCGTATTGATCGATTCAAAAATAATAATATGATAAATATTTCTCAATTCTTCATTGCATTATATCGCTATAACAAGTAATAATATTAAGATTTTTTATATATATAATTATATTATATACATATATATATATATATAATAATTGTATATAACTGTATATATATATTAACTGTTTTTATATATTATATATCTATTGATTTTTTAATGAATTTTAGTTTCATGAATATTTTTTAGCCTTATGCTTCTTTCAATTTTTTTATTTTGATATGTTTAATAATATGAAAGTAAACAAATTTTCATTTTTCTTAATTAAACTTAATATTATATAATTATATTCTCTTTAGAAGATATGTGGTTTTCTAACTATATTTATATCTTAATAATTTAAATTAAATTAATATAAATATATAATATTTATAATATAAATGCACGTGTTTCAAGCTATATTCGTAACACTAACATATAGAGAAGAACGGGAAAGACAATACATAACAGATTTTAAATACAAAAATAGTTAAAATTTGTTCATAGAAATAAGATTGATGTAATAAAATATCGGAAATAGATAAATAAATAATTAAAAAAGTTAATTTGAAATTATAATTTAAACTAATGCTTACACTATATAAAAACACATATACTTACACTACTGTACAAAGCAGATGTTGCTTAATAAAAGTAATATATGTGTTTGTACTATATATGTACTATATATATAATTATACTATGTACTATGTATATATGTATATATGTACTGTATATATAAATTTATATAATATATAACGCATACGAAGTTTCGCGAACAAGTCCGATCTTGTCCGATACATTTAGCAATGATATAACTTATGTTAAAATTAGGTTTATCCATAGTCGCAATTCAGTGGACGTTTTCACAGGATCTAAAATTGCACATTTTGAAACTTCGATATAGGTAAGAATCTGTTAACTTATGAAAAAAGTCAAATTTAGCAAAAATATTTCAAATGATATATCAATTTTTTCATTATTTATTTCTTTTTTTAATTTTTATATAAAATTAAAATTCCTGGTATTTTTTTTATGTATTTCATAATTTATTATATTCTATTAAAATTTTTATATAATATATTATTATAAATATAATATAGTATAATATTATAAATATTCAAAATTTATAAGAATATAAATTCTGAAGATTATAATCCACATTTATATATTTATTTCAATGATTGTCATGCAAGTATCATATTGTTAAATAAGAATGTTATTTAAACATGAATGTCAAATAGACGAATTTTTAAAAAATTTTTTAATGAAAAATACATAAGATTTTTATAAAGATAA
>NW_006263308.1:1017044-1039891 GCF_000469605.1 Apis dorsata | reverse complement strand
ATTGCTAATTTAAACGTTCATTCTTTTTTTATTGTTCTAACGAATTGTTTTAACGAATGAAACAGCATAACAAGGTCGTACGTTCATTGTCTATTTTTTGCTCTCGTACCATAAAAACAAAATATTAATATTTATTCAAAATTTTCGTAGAATAGATTTAATTTTAGAAGCTTTTCTAATTTTATTTAAAAATATAATTGAATTAGATTAAATTATTTTGTTAATTTTATTTTTATTTATTATATATTTATTATATTTTATTTATAATATATTTATTATATTTTATTGTGGAATTATCTTTTCCGAATTATCAGTTTGGTCATCCTGCTGGAATCTATTAATGACTTGATGAAATCTTTTAACGAAAACAGTTATTAGTTTGGGAAGAACTTATTTCTCTAACAAAAAAAATTTTTATTAGTTTTAATTATTATTAATTATTAGTCTTATTTATTTATTTATTTTCTATAAAAATATATTTTTATATTATTTTTTATATATTTTTATATATTATTTACAATCAGAAGAATTTCCTACTGTACAAGAGATGTTACATGGAATACAAGTTTACAAGGAGATCTTGAACAATTGTGATGTGGAGAAATGTCTGATTAAATTTTAGTCTCGCACAGAATCGTGCTAACTGAAGCTTTAACAACATTCATAATTAATATAATTAATTTATATATCGATGTCACACGGAGAATTACGAAAGAATACATCAATAGAATCCTTATACATTTAGGGTTATTTCTTGAGCCCAATATTATTCAATTTTGCTATTATTATTATTAAATTTTTTTTTAAAAATAACATAAATTCATTAATCTCTCTCAATCAATTAGAATGGAATCTGATACTTTACTTTATATTTATTATATTATATTTGCATTTATATTTTTTATATTTCTATTTTTTTTTATTTATATTTTTATGAATTTTCATAATGATTAATTATGAAATCAAATTATATATATTTTTATTTTATTGAAATGTAAAATAATAATATAAGATATAATAAATATATACGTAATATACGTATATATATATATATATATATATATTTATCTAATATGAATATTATATATTATAATGTATTCAAATATGCATAGATATTAAAATAAATTGTAAAAAATCAATATTTAATTTTTGTTTTTAAATCCTTTCTTTTATTCAACGACGCCCGGAAGAGTATACACGTGCAATACATTGAACAAACAAAAATTCGAGTGAATTTTAACTCGTTGATAAAAATTCGGATCAACCGATCTCTCGTTCGATTTAAAGGGCATCAAAAAATGATTATTTAAAATTCAAATTATTTTGTTAATAAGATTATATAAGCATTGATATAGTAAATTATTTCTTCAATTACTGGAATGATAAACACTAATGACACATTTCTTCATATGCTTTGTATTTCTAATATTGTCAAATAAAAGAAACACATATTTTTTAAAATGTGAACTTATATTTTCGAAATCTGAAATAGTTATTTAATTTTTGGTATAACTTATTGAGCCGATCTCGACGGCACTGCAATGCCGAGCCGACTCGCGGCAGAAGCGGAGCAAGCCCCGGGGTTCCGCCCGGTTCCAAAAATCAGACTAATATTCTGACTCCCGGTGGGGAGTGTACCAGATATTAAGCTGATAAGAACAGATACTACACTTTGATCTTAGCCATCAGGCCGAGAAGCGATAACTACAGCGGTTTGAAACGCGTGTATTATATACTAGAATAGTCAAAACCACTTGCGAGAATGTCTCTGAAGATAGGGAACACCTAGCGGTGAATTTCGATACTACGAATTTCACACCATGCAAATAATACATTTCTATGTATAATATATATAATAAATATGTCAAATTAAGTAAACTATACAATAAAATAAATTTTTTCCCGTAAAAAATAATAAATTAAAAATGTAGTAACATATAAATATAATAATCATAATAAATCATAATATATATAAATCATAATCATAATCATAATATATTGCAAACAATAATTATGCATATACATAATAATAATGTATGCATGAATGTATATATATATATATATATATAGATAAAACATTATTATATTATATAATATATATATTATATTATATAGTATATTTATTATATATTATATTATATAGTATAAGGAGAAAATTGAAATTTTTTTTTATTAACATATTTTAATAAAAAATTTATTTTTTTTTTAATTTTTCAATATCAAATAATGAATAAAAAAATATTTTTATGTTGTAAGTAATTAAAATAAAAAATTTTTATTACTAAATAATATTTATTAATATTATAATAATTAGTAATAATAATAAAGAATAATATTTAATGAACAATAACTGATTTGAAATTAAATTTTCGTGACAAAAAAATTAATTATGGTTTAAGACAAATTCACAATCATAACTATTACATAATTTTTTTTCGCAATTATAATTTTCAATTTTCTTAAGAATTTACTATACTATAATTATAACAGCTTGTATATTTTTTATTTTTGAGAAGTATAAAAAATATAATAGATTATTTAATATTTATTTCTAATAATTAATTTACATTAATATAATTCTATACATATATTAAAATATAAACTGCTATTTCTAGAATTTAAAGATATTTTTCACTTTCAATTTCATTATATTTATAAATTTAAAGAATGTTGCATAAAATTTATGATATCAACGATATGTTTAATATAAATTATATAATGATGAGAAACTCATTAAAGTGATTCTTAAAATGTAATTTTACATTCGCATAAATTTTGATCCTATGAATTTTTAAAGTTAAAATTGTTATTTCAATTCTATTCGTTAAATTTTATCAAACGATACAAAAATAAAAAAGAATAAAAAATTTTTTAATCCCTAATGTGAAAAATGAAATTCAATTCTAATTGATTATTGGCTAATAGCTATTGGTTAATGTCTGTTGGTAATAAACAGATTTCCAAACTTGATAACAAATTTATGCATAAAAGTCGTTAATAATATTATTATATAATTTATATAAATAATTCATATAATGATAAATAAATTTGATTAATCATTCAATCTATTTGTATAAGAATGAATAAATACAACTGATATAATATTCATAATAATACTAGGGATATTTCATTTTTGTATTATATGCATTATTTTCAACCAATCAACTGAAGAGATAGAAAATTTTAAACTTAAATTTGTCAACGAATCTGTTAATCAGTTGCTGGTACCTTCTATATTTGATAAAAGATTTTAAATAAAAGTATTCTTACTATATAAGAAATTTAAAAAATTATAAAAAAATTATTGTGTGAGATATAAATTTTTATTTATATCGAATTGTGTAAAGATTGCAAGATTTTAATTGCTTCATATATACTTTAAAGGTGGATATATCATTATAAATAAAATGGTAAACAAAGTAAGTAATATTTTTACACTTTTTCGTAATTTTAATATTTTTTCTTTTCAGATTATGATTCAATATTATTCAACGTAATATCCGCTGTTATATTTATTTAGCAGTTACAATTTTTTAAAAATGATGGATAATTGTTGTGCTCCACAATGGGCAGATTTTACACATAGTCCTCAAGTTCCTTCTGATAGTTATTTTGAAGTAGAACATGAGGTGCATAAACCGCAAATATATTTAAAATCTACTACATATTCAAATTCATCTTTATCATGTCTAAATGAAAATAAAAATGATCAATCAATAACAGAAGTGAAATTTGATGATAGTTTAGAGACAGAATCTCCTGCACGTAATAGTGTAGCATATTTTATACCATATGACAATAAAAAGCATTCAGTAGGAAAAAAGAATGAAAATGAATCAAAGAAATCTCTAAAAAATTTCACTTTAGATGAAAGATCTAATAAGATTCATCAGACATGGAATATACCAATAACTGAACTAACTTCTGCATTTAAAGTAATGAAATCTAAACATACAGCTACAAGAACTATACCTGAGAAAATTAAGAACAACTATTTGTCAGAATCTAAACATATTATTCATAAATCAAAAGATGTTCAAGATAATGATATAATGAAAAAAAATAATTCACAAATTAATTTTACAAAAATTGAAGAAAAACCAATGAAATCAAAAATTGAAAAAAATATATTTCCAAAAAAACAATCCAATACATCTATGAAACAATGTTCATTAGGCAAATCACAATCTAGAGTACTTACTTGTCAGTATCGAAGAACAAGCTTAATAAAATGTCGTAAGCGTTCAAATCAATTTGTAAGTCTTGCAGAAGCAATTCTCAAATTTCAAAATGGAACACCACAGAGATTTCGTACATTGAGTAACAAAGATTTAAAACCTACTCAATTGATGAAATTAAAACGATCTCCCTTGAAACTTACTTATCCAATTTCTCCTGCATTAAGATGTAAGCAGAGAATAAGACAAACTAAAATATTAAATCCAGAAAAGCGAGAAATGTTAATGCTTGAAGAAATGAAGAAATATAAAATCAAAGCAAATCCTGTACCAATTAATATTTTAAAAAATTCATCAATATTAAAAAAAGTAGACAAAAAATCAGCTACAATTACAGAAAAAGTTACAGAAAAATTTAATCAAACCCAATCAAAGAAAACTCGGCATACGACAAATTCTCAACTGAATTTGCAAGAACAGAAAAAAATTATACCTATTGTTCGTTCCATGAGTGCTTCAAATATTGTTAAAAAAGAAAATACTTGTATAGAATCTACTGTAGAAAGTACAAAACTTAAAAGATTAAATTTCGAAACTCGCAATAAAGAGTTTCAAAAGAAAAAGGAAGAAAAATTAAAAAACTTACAGATTCAAGAAACAAATAGCATTAAAACAGAGTTTCATGCAAAACCTGCACCTAAATTTTTAAAGTCAAATCCAATAAAAGAACAAAACACAAAAAAGAGAATAGTAGTCCCATGTCCATTTAGTTTTGAAGAAAGGAACAAATCTCTTGCTAATAAAAAGAAAGAACTTGTTAAACAATTGCAGGAACAGAATCAAAAATCTAGAGTATTCCATGCCAATCCTGTTCCAAACTTTAAACCTGTTGTGATTCATGGTTTATCTAAAGAAAACTTACATAGCAAAGAAAAATATAATTCCAAGCAACTTGAAGAAAGACAAACAAAGAATTGCAATGATCAAGAAAATAAACAACCTAATATTATGAATGTTACAATAGATTGCATAGATACAAAAAAAAAACAAATAAAACAACATGTAAATCATCTGATAAAACCTATTATTAAAAATGAAAAATCAAATAATGATCAGAAAAAAACAAGTAAATTTGAATTAAATGAAAAAAAAGAAATTCAAGAAAGTGAGTTTGATAAAAAGTTAAGTAAGAAAAAAGAAGAATTAAAAGCAAAAAAATTAGAAGAAGAAAAAAATAAATTGTTGAAAGAAAAATTAGAAAGAGCAGAACTGCGCAAAATGACAGAAGTAAAAGCTAGACCAATGCCAGTGTATAAATCTTTAATTGCAAAATCAACCAAGCTTCCACCCAATCCACAAACTCCTGCAAGAACCAAAACAAAAAGTGTTTCTTAATTTTAATCTTGATCTACATTATACAATTTAATTACATATGAAATATATAGAAGTAACAAACTATGATATGTTAGATAATATTTCTTTAAGATGTAACAAGTATTTAAACTTACTCACGCGCATACGCGCATATACAATATCATAATAAAGTAACTTTTTTTTAGAGAATGGTGCAATTGAATTTTAGATTTTAATGAAATATAAAAAATATTTCTCTGTTTCCTATAATTTCTAAAATTAAAAATTATCCTTTAAAAGATTTTCAAAGATGACTTATTAAAAATTAAAAATGATTTAGAAATATTTCAAATTATTAAACTAAATATAATTAAATAATTTTTTTTCTATATTTTCGATTCGTTACTTTTTTTAAATATATTCTCACTGACAAGATCATAAATAATTGTTTTAATACTTTTTTCTTGTATCACATATAAAATATATATAATAAATTTGTATACCAAGAATATTATATAGCTTCAACAACATAGTTTAATTTATTTCGAATGTACAAAGACCACACTATCATACATCTACTTTCTTTTATTTCACATCAGTCCGAAGAATAAAAAATATCAGTTTTGGAGACAATTCAATTGATTAAAAATATTATGATTAAAAAATTGAATACCATTATTGTATTAGGCAGCAATATTTTTTCTTTTTATCAGTGTAATGTGCCAATGAAATAGTTTTATCTTTATCATCCTATTAAATATACAAATTCTAATATTTCTTTTTCAGATATAAATATGATATAAAAAATTAAAAACATTTATATAGTAAATGGTCACAGTAGAAAATGAATATTGTAGACTGGTTGCTTCCATTCGAAATGCTAGCTTTAACTATAACACGTTTCTCGTAGGAGTTATAAATATTTTGTATCTTTAGAAATATTGTTTATAAATTATTCGATGTAACACAAAAATTACACTCATCGACGTACGCAATGTCTTAATTGACCCGTATATCATAAATTAGTGAAGAACTATAATATGATTAATTATTTTTAATTATTATCAATGTTGCTCTAATGAGCAAAAACTGAAATAACATGAAAGATTGTGCCTCAAAAAATAAAGGCAGAAAGAATATTGAAATCCATTTATAATACACGAGTCAGAATATTTTTCCCTTCAAATAATATATTACGAATCGACTCCATAACTGTTTACAAAATTCACGAAAAAATATTCGGTGTTTCAAATGCATCGAAAAGGCTGTTATTTCTTTTTCTTTTTTCCTTTTCCTTTTTTTTCTTTAAAATTTGCAAAATAATTGTTAGTACCAAAAAAGAAAAAAAAAGAAAAAAATTAATGAAAGAAAAGAATGTGTTGAATATAAAACAGCGATTTCTTTTCACAGCAGTTTAGTATATAATTAATTCAAGTATAAAATTCCAAAAAACCATTGTATAATAGTGGCCATTTTGGAATGTCATACTTGTATGCAATATTGTACAAATAAAAATCAATTAAAATCATAAAATCCGCGTAACGATCACTATATGTACGTGTTCCGTTCGCATAAATTATGCAATGCGTTAAGTAGTATCTCGTGTTATGAGGCACACGGTTCTTAGTGAATCGAAATGGCAGACTCATTGTACAGATCCCAAGAAATCGTCTCGTCAAAGCTCCTTTAATAGAGCAGATTTTGCATTTTTAAGTTTGTCTAATCGCCTTTGTAAATGAGAATTTGCTGTTTCCAATTCTTCTACACGTCCTTGAGTCTCTCTAACCTATAACAAAAATTCCTCGTTTATTTTATTCAACGAGATTATTGAAGTTAAAAATATTGAATAAAATTTCTTACTTCTCTTTGTAATTTTCTCTTTTCAACTTTTAATTCATCTTCCGCTTTTTCAGATGCTTCTGCTGCCGACTTATAACGTATTACTTGGCTTTCTAGCCTGGCTACAGTAGCTTGTAAAGTAGACATATCTTGTTCAGCTTTTTGGAGTTTAAATTTATAATCTGCTAAAAGCTTGTTTGCTTCTCGTTGCACATCTTCAGAATCTGATAAACAGCCTAGAAAAAAATATTATAATTAATTTTAAAATATTAAATATTATGTTATCATTTAAAATATAAGAAAATTTTTATTGATAATAATATATTTTAAGAATACGAACCTAATACTGAACCAGGCGATCTTTCGGACCTAATACGATTTCTTGTTTCTTCTAATTCCAATCTTAGATGTCGTATCTCATCTTGCAATTCTTTTTTTTCGGAAGCAAATTTTCTCAGTCGGACATCTATAATTTATTACGAAATACATACATATTATTATGTTAATATATTTTTTTCTTTGAAAAGAATGATTTATTTTTTACAATTATATACCTAATGAACCTTTTCCAGCATTTTGCAATAACTCTGCTGCTTCTGTACTGACTAGTACTCTTCGTCTAGGACGTGAGCCATTTTCTATATCATTATCTTCATTTTCACTTCCTTCATCATCAATAATAACTAGACCATTTTCCTGAAATAATTTTATATTTTAATTATAAAAATAAAATGAATATAATATATTTATTAATACGAATTTTCTGTTTACTTACTTGTATAAGCGTATCTCTTTCTACTAGTTGTGCATGGCATACATCTAATTCATCTTTCAATGTTTGACTAAGTCTTTTCAATTGTTCGGACTCCCGATTCTTTTCTCTAAGCTCTCTACGAAGTTGTGCAACTGTTTCTTCCAATTCTTCCAATTTATCTTTCAATAGATCGACTTGATAAGCATATGAAGATTTTTCATTGTCTAATTGAGCATTAGCTATCATTGCTTTTCTAAATTTTTCTTCAAATTCTTTTAATTCTAACTGTAAAATAAAAATTTGAAAGAATATTTATATATTTGAAGAAATATATAGTTTGTTTTAATTGTCATTTATATTGTGAGAAAAGAAAAAGATGTAAATACCCTAAGATCTCTGCTTAGGCCAGCATCTTCCAGTGAATCTTCGGAAGATCTACGACTGGATTGAAAATTATTAGAATTCGTAAGAAGTCGTGACGTTCTTACAGAATCAGGAGTTACTCTCATTGTTCTATTCACATCGGCTGAAAAATTAGAAATGAAATATTTTATTGCACTATAAAATTTTTTTTAGCATTAATTCTTTTAAAGAAATACCTGAACACATATCATATACCCTATCTGCATTCTCCTCTGCCTCTTTCTGTTGTCTTTCTAATTCTCGCATTCGTATTTCTCTAGCTTCTGCTCTTGCCTGTCTTCTAGCAGCTAATCTAGCTTCTGCCTGAAAGTATGTATGGAAAATCCATCCTGTTACCAAAAACATAGTTTTACATTCAATTTATTATTAACACATTGACACATGATATACAAGCACTGTCATAAATGTATTAGATAAATAATATTATTAAATTTTATATGAAAACATGCTGGAATATCAATTTGGATCAACAAATACTTACTTTATATTTAATTTCAATCAAAAAATAAAATATTAACTATAGATTAATAATTGTGAAATACAATATACACACCTATGTCTCACCTATTTAATAATTTCCTTTACACATTCTCTTTTAAAGATAAACTTATCAAAAAAGATATAAATCCCCACTTACTAGAGCCATGCACACATGTAAATACTGAAGGTCAAGCACACTTATAGCAACATATATTAACATATTTTCATTCTTGTTAGGTAATATACAATTTGTAAATTATATAAAATTTAGAGGTTTTAATATTATTTTTTTTTATCAACTCCATTTTATTACATTCTTATAAAGTAATCAAGTCATACCTCTTTAGCTATCTGATCAAGAGCTTGATCTTCTGCTGAATGTCTTGCGGTTGTCCGCCTACGTCCAGCTATAGCAGACTCCATTTTGTATTCAATGTTATAATATTTATATTTTGCTTGTATCCAGAATTTGAGCTAGGCAGATCCGGCTCCTTCACCGTATAAGAAGAGAAACCACCATACTAAAGGACATAGGGACAATATGGTAGAGCTAAAAATGTGAGCATGATTTAAAGCATGATTAATATAGGCATGATAACTGGATGTATTATACAAATAGGAAAATAATGTTTGCAACTTAACTAGATATAAAGCATTAATGTTAAAACATTATATAAAAACTTATTTCTGATGAATTATATAAAAATTTATTTGTGATATATTATGATAATATTTCAACCATTATAATACAGCTTAATTGCATTCTGAATTGCTGATAATTATACATTATGCAACAAAAATACTTTATATGTAGATAATGACACAAATGGAAAATTATCATTTCATTAAGAATTAATGAATATTAATAACGGAAAACTAAAATATTTTAACTATAAATGTGAAAGAAAATTCGTACTTTTTTAAAAGTTATAGGTTGACATAGATAACATGTGAAGATATATTTGAAATAGAAATATAAAAAAGAATCTAGCACAGGTAAAAATGGTCTTTCGTAGTTCTAACGTTACGTTTTCATGCTAAGAATAACATCTTCATGGTATAGTCTAATTATGTATTTATTCGATTCATTTTTATTGTACCATAACGCGTCTAACGATTCCCCCATAAAAATTCGTATTTGTTGGTATAATTGACAACGACGACATAAACGACAAACACGATTATGAATTTATAATACAAACGAAATAAAGAGGCTAGCAATCGAATTGCACGTTCAACGAAATGTATTAAATAGACTTGCACACCCACACATCACGTCAGACCAAACACATGCAAATAAGACCTTACTATAGTCGTCAATCATCTTTTTCTTCTTTCTTTTTCTTTTGATTTTTTTTTCAAAAATTTTCCTAATTTTATAATCCTATGGTTAAAGGGACTTACAATGCGAGAAAAGCTGTCAGCCAGCGGATAGGCGCATCTTTTTCTCAAAGGAACCGCATGCAAAAATAAACTGGAGGACACTATAAATACAATCAATGGAAATCGGATGAGTTCGCCACGATGACCATCTGTGGCCAGAGAATTAACGATGCGGTTTCCGTTTAGTTGACCCACGAGTCCATGGAATTTTCCAATTACCGGTTCGAATTACGCTTACGCGATTCAACAGTTAACCTTGTACCTCCTATAGGCGAAAGCTTGTAAAAACAGTGCGTGTAATCGCACTTAAATATAGCGGAAGACACATTTTTCGATCGAATAGCCTGGACGGTGATACATGCGAATGCAAAAGCACACTGTGCGCCGCGCCTCGAATAACCAAAATTGGTGGAGTCATCTGTGTATCATATTTGTAACACTATATTTGCTATATCGGAAATACAGTCCCTTACGAATCGTAATCATGTACTTTTTAAATTTAATTTTGATTGTTTAATTTGGATTGATAAATAAAATATAATCATATGAAATAATCTTTCTCGTAAAAAAATTTAGTAAATTATATATTATATATATATTTTTATTTAATTAAATTAATACATATTTTACATTTAATGTTAATAATTGAAAGAATTATACAAGATTACGTAAAAAATTATATATAATTTTATTTTAACATGAAATTCTTATTAAATGATCAATATAATTTAAAATATTAAAGTAAATTTTTTATAGATGATAATTCTTAGTCGATAAATTAGATCAGTGATCATAAAAATTTATATCGCGATTTGAAAATAGTGCTTTAATTCAGTGCAACAGATATACTAACACAAATATAAATTCTATTTTTTCTACATCGTTAACGCGTTTATCGTTACACACGGCCTACGTTTTCTGAATCTAACCTCATTTGAATTTGCGATGTGGCACTTAGAGGTTTAACATATTTCAATTTGTTTTATAGAAGATTGATTTAATTTGAGTGAAATGGTCATAGTATAGCATTTCAGCAACGAACGTGTTTAAATCAAAAGGCAAAATTTTCTAAACGGATATGAATGTATATACTTAGCATATAAAAAAAATGAGAGTGTCATTACTACTAATTTTTCGAATTTTATATTTTTTCAATGTATATGGAGTTATAAATGCTTGGGATAATGATGAATTGGAAGTATTTGATGTTGTCGAAGAAGTCAACCAAAATTTTTACGAAATTCTTGGTGTTCCACAGGTTTTTTCTTTTCTGATTGCTTTTATTTATGTAATTAATTTTCTCTATAAAAAAGAATAACTGATGAATCAAATTTTTAGGCTGCTAATGCTTCAGAAATTAAAAAAGCTTTTAGACGATTATCATTACAATTACATCCAGATAAA
The DNA here is from genome assembly GCF_000469605.1 of Apis dorsata. NCBI lineage: Eukaryota > Metazoa > Arthropoda > Insecta > Hymenoptera > Apidae > Apis > Apis dorsata. Next base: position 1,028,077 of record NW_006263308.1, on the reverse strand, counting down.
AATTCTGCAGAAGATGCAGAACAGCAATTTAGAAAAGTAAGTCATATATTATCATAATCATAAAACAAATTGCATAGAAATAAATTTCATTTTCAGTTAGTTGCTGTATATGATATATTGAAAGATCCAGGAAAACGTCAGAGATATGATAATGTGCTTATTAATGGATTGCCAAATTGGCGATCAGCTGTATATTATTATCGTCATGTACGGAAAATGGGACTTTTAGAATTAGGAATAATTTTATTTTTACTCATTACGATTGGACAATATGTAGTTGCATGGGCTGCTTATTTTGAAAAAAGATATACATATGTATGTAAAATAAATTATTAAAAGAGATAAAAATTAAGTTTTTTATTAATTAATTATAATGTATGTTATAGGAACAAGTTTTAGGCAGTAAACTTCAAAAAATGCAAAAAAAGAATAAAAAAGGAAAAATGGATGTACCAGATTTGGCAGACATTTTGGAAAAAATTCCTACACCAACTATTTGGAATACTCTTCCATTCCAATTTCCAAGATGGATAATAGCTTTTACACTATCTATACCTGATATTGTGCGTGTAATGTATGGTGTGTTAGAAGAAAGAAAACGTAGAAAAAAACAGGAAGAAGAAGAAACATTGTGAGTGAAATGTTTATTCTAAATGAAATCTATTTTTTTTTTTTTTATTAAATATTTTTTTCTCATTGAATATGCTTAGAATTTTTATATAATTTTTAGAATACAAGAAAATGAACAATTAGAACCAGAATTTACGTCTCGCACAAGAAAACGCAGAACTGGTTTCACTCCACAAGAAAGAAGTGGTAATGATGTCAAAGAATTATTCAAAAAAGACCAGACAAATCATATTTATCAGAAACCTGCTCTTTCTGGGGGATTATGGACTGATGATGATATATTAGAATTAATAAAACTCGTAAAAAAATTTCCTAGTGGTACATCAGAAAGATGGGATAAAATCGCAGATGCGATGAATCGTACAGTTTTCGAAGTTACACATATGGCAAAAAAGGTTAATTTTTAATCTGTCCTAAGATTTTAATTTTAATCATAATGATAATTTTTTTTATTTTTACTAGATAAAAGATGAAGGGTTAAAACCTGGTACGTCCGTAGAAGAAACAATAATAGAAGAACGTTCAAAAAAGACGAAGACTCGTGCGGAAATTGTGGATAATATTAGCGAATGGAGTCAAGAACAACAAAGAGCTCTGGAAGCGGCCCTTATAAAATATCCTAAAGGCACATCTACAGATAGATGGGAGAAAATTGCAAATTGCGTTGAAGGAAAAAGCAAAGTATGATTTATGAATATTTTATAATTTTTATCAATAAGTTAACTTATAATTGATGTTATATTTTGAAGGATGAATGCCAAGCAAGGTATAGACAATTAGTGGAATTAGTCAAAAAGAAACAACACATTCAATAGCCTGCCATGTATAAGATGTTCCTTCAACAAAGATAGTCCAATTTTGATCAAGTTCAAAAAGGAAAAGAAAAGAAAAAATGTATAGCATTTGATCATGAAGATGTTAGCTATCTCATGGCTGTTTTATGTTTACAAAGTGAATTAACGATTTCTTAAAAGTATTCTTATGCAAAGAAAATACATTAAGAATAAAAGAAAGAAAGAAACTTTATATACAAAAAATTACTCCTACATCATTTTATTATTAAATGTTTGTGGAGAATGTATTTATTTAATAAATTTAATAATTAATCATGAGGAAAAGACTGACAAAATATGATAATTAAATACTTTCCTATTCTCCGAGACTGACGCTCTATATTGTTTTAGCTTCAAAAACAAATTGTAAAAAGTAATCATGCCAAAGTGTAATAACACATCTTTCCGTACTATTAATATAAGTCATACATATATATAAGTAAATTGTATGAAATTAATCAATATTAGATTCAGAAAATTATATTTCTTGTATAGCATTTGTTGAAATTAATTAAAAAATTGTGTCTTAATATTTTTTAAAGATTAATCGAAGAATAATATTTTGAAATGAAACAGTGAGTTTTGTTCTTGCACTATTAGTGTAAATATTTAAAAGACTATTTTACAATGATCAAAATAATTGCCCATAAATTATTCTATATAATTTATTTTATATAAAAAAGTACAAATACACATGTATTTGTATTATAGATATGAAATTCTATTATCATTTCAACACCATGCGTATTTTATAATTATCTAAGTGAATAACAACATTTTATGTAATTAAAACTTAATTTTGTATCATATATGAAAAAACAAAGTAAAAAAAAGAACTACATATTTAAATTATTTATTCATATGTTAATTTTTAAACAATAAATCTGTACAAAATACTTACAGATGATACAATAAACATTTTAAATATGTCTTTTTTGAACTCTTGATATTTGCCAAGTGTTCAAGTCTTTACATTTTTTATAAAAATCTAATTTTTTTATTTTTTTGATTGATTTTTTAATTAACTTAGTTAAATCAATTAAGTTTAAAAAATATTAAATTAAATTTAAAAAATGAAAACTTTATTATGTTTATATTATCATATGTTATCATTATATTATCATTTTAAATTTATGTTATTTTTTTTATATTCTTTTGTTGAATAATCAAAGTACATTATTTGAACCAATAACTCATACAAGAAAAAATAATTATATGATTTTTGTAATAATTAAATTTTTAATTTCTATTAATGTATATGTCTGTTAAATAACGCGCTAGTTAGATGAATATGTAAATAACTTGGTTATCTGCCGGAATTAGATTATATTTTAAATAATTGAATTGATTTAGATATAATATAATAATATTCAAATTTTTTTATTAATCTTTTTATTAAATTAAAAAAAATTTTCAAAATTCTTGAATTCTAAAAACTAATATTTTTTTAACTTGAAGAATTTATAAATAAAATGAAAGATAAGTTAGATAAAATAAAAAAGGTAAGATAGATAACATCATCTAAAACATAGACAAGATTCCATTTATATCTACTTTTGACAATATCAAAAATATTTTCATTATCAATAATAAATGTTTTTAATTATATAATTACTAATATGTAAAAATCTTAAATTCTGAATAAATGAATAATTAAATTCCATTTTTAATGACATCTGACATTTTTTAATTTGATTAATCTTTATATTAAATAAATTTATCTTATATTGTATAATTTATCTTTTTATTTTTAATAATTTTTATGGAATTTCGATTTTTTAAAAATTATTTTTTTATAAAAATTAATAATAAATTAAATTAAGTACAATATTTTAATTTTTCGCGCGAGTAAGAACAAAAAAAGAAATAGGAAATAGGAAATTATGTTGCTCGAACCAATTAGAAAGCTTCTAAACGAACCTATGACATAACATATTATTCTCCCGAAAATTATGACAGTTCATGTTACTGGATATACATGTGATTGCGTAGTAAGTAATTTCATATATTTTATTATTGAATTTATAAATTATTAATTAATAAATTATTGATGGCTTCAATTATTTAATAATTCCTTAAACATTATAAATTAATTAATTTTTTTCTCTTTATTTGTTTATTTAACTGTTAATAAGGTTACCAATAGTTTATATTTATTTTTTGAATTAAAATTTATATAATTTATATCTAATTATTGTATCATCTTATTATATAGTTTTAATTACATACATTTGTTTTATAATTTTGATTTTTATTTGTGCAAATTATTCAATTATGTTGAGATAATTTCAAAAAAATAATAATTTATAGCATATGCTACAAAGATTTATAGTTAATGACTTTCTAATCTGATAATGTTTTATTTTTTTTTTAGATAATTATTGAAAATAGATAGATTTTGATTATCTTTTTATTCGTATTAAAAAAAAACGTACGGTAATTAATTCATTATTAATCAATAAAAAGTATAATTAATTAATTTTATTTCATCAAATTAATGATATTAGATATTAATGATTAATTTTATATTAATAATTTATATTAATATTATTAATTAAATTATAAACATTAAGGATTGATTATTAATTATTATAAATGAAATTATAATTAATCGTTAAACATAAATTTATTTCTTTTTATATATTTTCCTTTATTCGATATTAAAACTATTAATAGTTTATTAAATTCATAAAATATATTTATTGATAAATAGATTGAATTAAAAAACATTAACTTGCTAGGTATCTAATTAATTATTAAGTTAAAATTAAAAAATGCATGTATTTTTATCGCGTTTTACGCAATAGTTTCTAACCATTGTCGGTCGATTTCAGGAAAATGGTACATAAAGTTAGAGTCTGCGAGTTTGCCAAGCTCGGGTGTCCCGGAACATTTTCCCTAATGTAGGCTTTTGTGCCCGAGTATCATGTATGAGAACCAATAAATGTGTTGGTGTGCCTGTTTTGCCAGGTAGTATATTTTCTGGTATGTCTGCTAATTATAAATAGGTAGGGCCGGGCAGATTGTCACAGTCTCTAGTCGGGTAGGAGCATTTTTGCGTGACAACCTGTTTCTGGAAATAAAATTTGAAGAATCGAGGGTAAAGCTGGAACGAGTAAAGAATGTCACTCATTTCTGGCTTTGCCTATCGATTTTTCGAATTTTCGCGATCTCTAGAAATCTCGAAACGAGCGATTTGACTTGAGATTTTGCAGATGTGCGGACAATGATCATTACGATTATTATTAATTTCCTTTGTTACTTTTTTTTTTATTTAGGATTAAAAAATATCAAGTCTAGATTTTCAGAGTTTCAGCAAACATTGTGCCAGAAAAAGATAAATTGCCATGAAGAGAACTACAACGAATGACTTCTCATCTTTTGAATTTTTTTTTTATTCAAAGAATAGAAAGTTATTTTTGTTATTATTTTGTTATTATTTTGCTCGTTTTTAAAAGTAGCAATGATAATAGTAGTAGTAGTAATAGTAGAAGATTTATCAGCCAATATACTTGTCGACCTATCATTCAATCATCATGGACATTGCAAATCGCGATTTTTTTTATTAATGCTGTGAAAGCATTATTAATTAATTATGATTTGAATTAAAAAATTACGAAATAATCTAATCTTCTGCATTTTGAATTAGAAATTAAATAGAAAGAAATTTAATTTTTTTAATTATTATTATAAAATGATGATCGTGTTTAAATCGCAATAATATTATGAATATATTGAAATGTTTGAATGTTTATATTTTATTTATAAAATAATATATTAAATTCATTCAAAGAATTAGTTTTGCATTGATAAATAATCGTGTTTTGGTATTGCGTTTATAATATGTTTTTTCATTGATATTATGATGACGTTTGTATCTTTGGATCACTTAGTGGAATTTGGAATAAATTGTATAATAGTAATTGAATATTATTACATTGTATTATTTAAAGTTATTATAATTATAATAAAATTTTTAAATATCATTTAAAAAATTTTTAATAAAAATAATAATTGAATTATTAATATTTTACATATCATTTATTTATTTTAAATACTTGTGAAAATTCATTTTATTGTTTTAGGATCAATAATAGTTATATGAATAAAATTTATATCATATTAGAAATACAAGGAATACTTATAATTTTTTTGAGGTCGGTATTTCAGAATATAACTTTAACAACTTCTAATAATTCATATATCGATTGATGATAAAATAGGTAAATATATCATATATATTATATAAATGATAAGATAGATATAAATTTTTTTTAAATAAAATTATGAAAAAATTTTCATATTCTTTCAGAAACAGATATAAATAAGGGCGTGCTAACTCTCTTAAACTTAAATTATTTACTCCTAAATTTAACTTTTTTACCGACAGCAAAATTGTAATAAATTATATTTTGCTGCCATTGATTCGCAGAGTTAATTAAAAATGATAAGTTAATTAGATTAACAGGTATTAAATATATTATCAATATAATATATTTATACATATATGCTAATACAAATTGTATACATTCATTGAAAATGATCATAGATCATATTATTTATATAAAAAAATCTTTGAATATATTACATATTTAATTATTTAGAATATTATTACCACGAATCTTTGAATTATTCGAATTATTCATTTTTATAATAATATCTCGACAATTATTATGATTTTTCAATAATGTGATTAAATTTATCTGATTGACTCAAGTAGTATGATTTAATACTGGCTTTATTTAAACTATGATTCAATATAAATAATAATAAATGCAAGTTAATTTCATTCAGTTCTCTGAAAATCTACTCAATTCTATTTAAATTTTAATTTAATATATTCCAATAATAATGTTTTACATGTAATCTAAATATAGTTTAATATACGTAAGTTATCGAATATAATGTTAATTATTCATTCGATGGTTGTTTAAAAAGAAGAAAGAAAAAAAGATAAAGTAGATGCTGAAGGAGAAGAGTTATAGATAAACAACTGAAAATAACTGATCTTCCGATCAAATAAAAAAAAAAGGTCGAGCTACTGTCTAAAAACTGCCGAAGGGCACACGCAATCGAGGAATTCAGCTGTCAAACTATAAATCGTCGACAAGTTTGCTTTGTTTTTAGGAAATTTATTTGGACATTTTTGCCTCGTACCGGTCAAGTTTATAACCACGACGGATATTCTCCTTCATTTTTTCCATGTATCTGTATGCTTTAAAGATCAAGAGAATATTTTTCTTGATCGATGCGTGCTTTTCTAATTAACGCATCACATTCTTTTGATTTTCAATTCTTTCCTTGAAATAAGGATATCTTTAAATAATATATATTTTTTTCTTTCGATGATAAGAGTTCTTCTTTTATCTAGAAATCTTTTATTAATCATATTTCGTAGATTAAAAGATATTGTTCTGTGAAGATACATATATAATTCTGTAACATATTTATTTTTTTAAAATTGTGCATATGAAATATCTTATAAAAGTGATTAGATTAGCTGAAAATAGGATATCTATATAATAGGATATATTTTTCGAACAAAAAATCAAACAATCTATAAAAAATTCAAAACATTATTAAAGTCTTAAATGAATTTTAGACTACCAAAAAATGTGATTTTTCTTTTTTCTTTTAAATACAATGATATTTAATTGCCTACTCTTAATTTAAATATATTGTATTCGAATTTCTAAGTTGTAAGTAATCTTTCTATGTTATAATTTGTAGATCATAGTTAGTTGTAATAGGTTATGTATCACGAATTAATATGACTATAATCAACGGGTTGACTGTTATAATTATTCTATATACGAAATCCAGGTCCACGAGTTTCGCTTCTCGTTGGAGAAAATGCGAGTGGATACGCGTGAGGCGAGGTTGACCCGTTTAAAAAAGATCACCCTCGCATCTGTTGCTGAGCGCAACAGATCCTCCGGTTGAACGAAGAGGTTATGTCGGGTGAAACAAGGAAGGAATATACGCGTTGGCGAACGCACGCGGTTCTCCTTTTTCTTTTTTTCCCTTCTTTTTTATCTTCTTTTTCCTACCGGAATGACTCGTCGCTGTTGATGGCCATTCGATTTGTTTTCTCGTTGAATTTTCAACCGGATAACCTAGATTGATATTGTAGAATTAGAAAAAAATTGGAAAGATCGATATCACGAAGAACGAAATACACTTTAGAATTAGGATTTTTAAAATTTACTTTTAAAGATATCTGGGATTGGGATAAATGAATGATACCTTTTTGATCTTGTTTTAAGATTGTCCATATTCCTTTCACACTACAATTCAGTTTCAAGAATATCTTAATATTCCATCGAATTCTAAAAACAAAAAAAAAAAAAACTTTTGGCGTATCCAGGACCTGCAATTTAATCTCATTAAAAGAATCGCGTACATGTACATCCACTTTTGGTCCCCGGTCGCCTCGTGCGAGCATGGAACGATTGTGAATCGTGGAAGGGATGTTGAAGGAACAACTTACTTCTCCCCATTCTCTACGTGTGTTGAGAGAGAAAGAGCCGTATCGGAAAGAGACGACACACGTACGTAGTTGCGGAACGAGAAAGACAACGGATCCTCGCGAAATATCGCGGGGTGGGGGTATCCAGAGAAAGACGGTTTGGGGTGGGGGGAGCACGACGGAGAAAGACGGACCAAAGGAGTCAACAGGAGGGGAGGGGGGGCCGTGGATTCGGCGGTGGTGGGGATAGACCACGGCAGCGGAACGCGCACGGTTAGACAAGGACGCCGTCAGGGGCGCGAAAGTAGGCGGAAGCGAGAGGGAAGAGGTGGACGGCCTAGCAGGAGAGGGAAACTGTGACAGAGATAGAGATAGAGCGGGAGAAAGAGGAAGTCTACGGGTGAGAGACAGAGTGTCGGAGCGCAAGGGAACGCGGCTGAATCTGTCGGCGATCCGGCGGGGTGAGGGAAAAGCACCGGGCTTTTGAAAAAGTTTTATCTTGCCGGCGCGCTCGGCCTTTCAGACGCTACCGAACACCGGTGCGCTGTTGTACGGTTCCTGTGTGTCCCGCGACTCGAGGCAAGTTTCGTACGTCCAAGCTCCCCGTGGCTGGTGGCCCTCCTCCTCGTCGTGTCGGCTCGTCAAGGTCCGAAGATTTCAAAGTGGCCTTGGAAAGGGGGACCGGTCGCGCGTTTCCACTCCGCTCGTCATGCGTTGACGAGAGGTTTCCCTCGAACGATCCAAGTGCACAGAGAAGATAGAGCAACGCGAGTGGCCACGATAGGAGAAGAACTGGGACGAACAGGTCCTCATCATGAGGGACTCTACCTTGCCGAGGGGCTGTCTGCTGTTGCTGATGCTCGTTGCCGCCACTTTCCTCGTGGATGCCGCCTCTCAAGTGAGTATCATCGATACCAATTTGAAATTTATCGTTAATTAAACAATCCTGTGAAACGTTTCTGTTCAACTTTTGAACGATGGTAAATAAAATAAAAAAAAAAAAAGTACGGGAATGGAGTTCCAATGACTTTCTTCACAGAACAGGTCAGGTCTGTGTGGACTTAGGATAAGATTTCTTGGGGATGCTTCGTGAAAGCATCGTGGAGAGATTAAGTTAGTTGGATTGTGTCAGGCTTTGACAAGATCCTTGAACTATTTCCTAGCCTTTGCCAATCGATTGCTCTTTAAAATGTATCAATCAAGCATGTCATGTTGACAGGTCAGTGAAATTCTTTATCCTTAGATTTTCTCAACTTTTTATTTTCGCTCTTCTATCTTCAGCTTCTCGAAAATTACGAATACGCAAATTCTAACAACCACGAAGAATTGTAAAGAAATTGGATTCAGATTTGGAATCTGCTAATCATCGAAGAAACAACGAGATAATTGAATAATGTCCTTCTGATTCGTTGGTCCAAGATCCAAGAGGCAGGAAGAGGCAAGGAATCGGCGGCCAATTGGCACAAATCGGTCAAATTTTTTGGCAAGCTTTGAAACTGGCCCGTAAAGTTCAGTCACCTGATTATTCGCGGCATGTTATGTCGGAATGATAAGGATCTTCGCATATTTTCCGCGGCGAAACGAGCTTATCTGTCGCTCCGATAACTTACGTACTCTCTAATACCTGATAAACATTCAAATATAACTCGTGAAATTAATGCTCAGATTAATCAGGCTTTTGAAATTGTTTCAATCAATGTATTATATAATTCCAGTCTTTCTCTCTTTTTTTTTTTTTTTTTAGTTCTGGAAATAGCATTAAATAATAGGTTTAATTTATTAATGCTCGAGGGTTTCCACGTGTGGTTGATAGGTTTCTTCGTGTTGGTCAAAATTGAATTGGAACATTGTCCGAGAGGATATAATATAAATTAGGCGGAGTTCAATTTCAGTTCCGAATTTCTAAGCTTTGATTGCCACTCTTGCTTTGTTTACATGGCCAAGCTTGGACAGTTCTTGGTCACGTTATTGAATAAGTTATAATAATATTGAATGATGTCATAATTATAATAACGATTGGACGATGTATGCTAATTCAGAAACGAGTTTAGAATTTATTTGATTAAAAAAAATGTATTGATATATTCAACAAGAAGAACGATTAGATTAGATTGCGATTGCAATTATGTTTCCAAGAAAATGATATAAAATGTGTGTTTTTATAAAAATCATTGCCACGCTTAAGAATTGATCAAGTAAATTAATAATGTAATTATTTGAAAATACGAAGTAGAAAAAAAAAATCAGAAAATTTTAATTACACAAGTGTTCGATTTCATTTTAGTATGCAATATGGTCAATCATTATAGTCACCTGATTTCACAATCACGTATATGGTAAGGTAATATCATTATCACTATTTCAATTTCTTTGTTTATTATTCATTATTCTTCGCCTCATAACAAAGTTGCAAAGTTTAAATTCTACAGGTACTTATATCATAGTATAGATATATCTATGATCATACATCATGTAACTATCCAATATTCCTCCTTTCGATGTAATTATATGTCACAAAAAATTCATACTTGAATATATGCTTGAATAACATAGTTATCCAATCGTTTATTACTTCCAGTATCCACACTGTACACACGTTATAGCATAATTTGAAATAACTAATAAATATGAACAGAGATATTCTATAATCCAATATATATATATATATATACACATACATTAATTCTTTTAATCAATACAAAATGTAATTGTGCAATAAGGTTGCAAAGATGGTCAAAGAAAAAAACAGAGAAAGAATGTAGACGTGATCAACAAGTAAGTACACACATCGATCCGTGTCTCCGAGTTTGGCTTCTCCTCGATTATTATTCGTAAAGGTTCGCACGATACGAATAATTTGCTTGACTCGATCGTATTCCGATCACATCGAGAAGTTGAGAGAAACGGGGAGAGCTCGCGTCAGCTTTGCAAACTGCCAAACCGTCGAAATGTCATCCGATTTCGAAGGATTTTTGCCACGGTGTGCTTCCCCCCCTTCTTCCCTCCTTATCACGCCCGAGTCGATCCAACGATCTCCTTTCTTATTTCGAATCGTCGAAACTTAATTGGCTCCGATAATTGATCCGGTACACGTGATATTT
>NW_006263308.1:1015694-1016809 GCF_000469605.1 Apis dorsata | reverse complement strand
GTGTTTAAAAAAAAAAAAAAAAATAACACGATTTAAGGATAATCTTGTTTAATCTATTTAACACTCTCGATCCAATTTCCGACATATTTGCAATACTTTGTAATCTTACCAATTTATGCTACGCGGTGATAAGAATGTTGAAAACTTTGTTGATCATCTAGGTAAGATATAATTGATCTACTTTTCGCGAAGTTCCAACTATTCCTGAAAATAACATCCGAAATAATATCCAAATAAAGTCCTAATTATCTCGATCTTTTTTGTCAAAGTTATAGAACATAGCGTTATCGTAAAATTGTTCGCCTATTTTGATTGGTTTATTTAACTTTTCCACCACTGATCATTGATTGATCGTATTTTTATTATATCATTGAAAAATTCTGAAATGCTCTATATCGAAAATGCATCGAAAAAGATTCGTTCAATAATTGAAACAATCAATAACTTGTTAAATTCCTCCTCGGTCACGTTAAATTATTTAAATATATATATATATATCATGCTAATTAGATAACCAAAGTTAGTCAAGTTTGTGGAACACACTGTTGTGGAACACACAATCACAAAATTTTTCTCTAACCACATTTCAAATGTGTTAATCTCACCTTATCTTCACGAATTACCATTTTTACCATTTTTTTTATCAACTTCTTATAGACGTCAGGCTAATTGAGGTCGAGGTAGAGATATTGAGATAGTATTAAGTGAAAATGCTCGTCGCGAATATAGTCTAGCTATGTCTTTGACACACGACGATAGTTCTATTGAATTATCCGCGATAACTCGAGGATGATTGCGTTATTTGTTCCTTCCTACGGTATATCACCGGTGGCATCGTGTTAGAAACCGATCGATGAAAACTTGGTGTATACGATCAGTTTGGGATATATAATTTTTATCTAATAAAAGTAACTCTCCAGTTTCCGGTTGAAAAGCAAAGGAATAGATTTTGATCCAAGAAGAAATTTCTGCAAATCTTCGAACCGTGCAAACGCATTTATAGAGCGGTATATTTATAGGTGGAATCGGAGCAACGATCTTTAAGGCATGGATTTAAAGCGAAAAGATGGTCCTTGATGTTACAATTTTTTTTTTTTCCCCCCTTCTCTTTTTTC
>NW_006263308.1:1011582-1015439 GCF_000469605.1 Apis dorsata | reverse complement strand
AAAAAAAAAAAAAATATTCATTTTGAAATATTCTTTGGAGAACGATTAATTTTATGGATTATGTGATGTTACAATAATTGTGACAGTTTTTTTTTTTTTTTCTTAGATTTTCAAAGATAAATATAGAATCTTTACACGGAGGAGAGAGAGAATATATTCGTTATCTTTGGAGAATGATTATTTTTAGCGTGGATTAATTATGGTATTTCATAGTTGTAGGTTGTAAAATGCGTATTGTATATCAAGTGGAAATTTTGATAAGAGAAATGACGAGTTCCTCCTCTCATTAATTCTTTATCACCTGATACATTAGTCATTGCTGCTTATTATCTGTATGTGTTTGTTTTATTTCATAATAAGAAGACCGAATTTAGTGGAAAAATTTCTCATAACCATGAAATCGACGATTAAAAGAAAAAGAATATTTAATAACAAACTGCTTAAAATTATAGATTTCGCTTTTTTTCTTTTGTTATTAAAAACGAAAAAATATTTTTAATAAAATTAATATCATCTTTTATCAATTCTCACTTGCTAATATATCTTTCACAATCTGGATCATCTAGGATTATTTTTTTCACCATTCTCTCAAACAATCTAAAAAAAATTTTAAAATACCCATCGAAGTCTCTTCTTCATCATCCAATTTAAACGAGCCAGCTTAGACAGCCACGAATATTAAATATAGTTATACCATACCAATTCGTTTTTACAACATCATTTCAATTACAATAATATAACATACCTAAAATATTTAAATTTTATTTATAATTATTTAAATTATTGTTTATAATTTCATCGTTAAATAATACTTACTCTACATTATATTCTAATAAATTTCATTCTAAAAGTCATCACGCGAATTATTCTCTATTCCATTTATTCGAAAAAAGAATTTTATCAATCCGAAAGCTAATGTTTGTCAAACAAATTGCACTCGAGTGAATTTTTTTTTTTTTTAATTCGATACAGATCACATGGAAAAGTTATTTTACCATTTCCGTTCTCTATGAAAAATTCCACGTTTCTTCGAAATCTCTATCATAGCTGCTTCCAGTTTGATTCTTTTTTATTAATTAAATTCTCTCGCAATTACGGATGTGCCAATCTTCGTGAGATTCTGTATAATAAAACCATTCACCAAGTAAAATTTTAACATTGGTCGTTCTTTAAACTCTCGAATTTTTTTATCGAGAGTTTTTGACGATTTTTATTCAGAAGATTCATTTGCAATGATGATGTTATATAGTTTTCCCTTATTATTACACTAGTGAAAATAAGTCGACTGTGAAGTTAACGGATATTGAATTAAAATAGTCTATTCTGGGGGAGAGGGAGAGGGATGGTGGTTACGGTTCATTGGTGATTCGATTGCTTCGAAAAACAGGCTTCCTCCGTCTGCGCTTCAAGTCTGAAACATGAGACCTCTTCTTTATATTACGTACCCCTTGTTGTTGCACTGTAATTTCTTCGAATATTTTGGCAGCTCGTCAATTTATTATAATTTACACAGATATTGTTGATAACAGTGCCAAGAAGTGGAATAGTTCGTAAAATGATCAGCAGGTGAAACTAGCTTGAAACTTGTGCAATTTTAAATTTGTATATTTGAATTTCTGTTGGTGATTTTTAAAAGATATTTTAGATAGGCAGATAATAATTAACGACAGTGTCATCGATCAAATTGTCAATTGTTGAAGTTACAAAGTGGGTTGGGTTAATAAAAATGGCCCAACACCGATAAATCCAAATTTATCGTTAACTTATTTATTTTACTTTACCTTCTCATTATCTATTGACGATCCTTTTTTTATTTCAAAATGTTGCATGAAAAATAAATTCAACTTCACACACAATTTACCACACAATTTATCCTCTTCTCTTTTGCAATTCAATTCCATCGTCCATCCAGTGCCTTCGCCGATCAGAGATCGAGTATCCAAATTAAATCAATCCTTTTCTCGTTTCGAAAGAAATTATCCTCGTTCCAAAAAGAAACCTAGAACAATCGTGAGAAAGAAATAAAAAAAAAAATTGGTATTTATATATACCAAGGATTGGGTAACTTTTCAAATTACGGGCTCCATCAAGTTCGTGGAAGCCCCTAAAAATCTTGAGGAAATGCTACCCCATCCTGATGCAAAGGAGGAAAAGAGAGGGAGAACGGTATCGAGTATAAGGCCGCGTGCATTACCATATTTTTCATAAGGTACAAATCTTTGGAGCTTTTCTCCTGGCCTGGAAATGGCCAGCTGGACGTGTCCACCTCGGCGAGAGAAAAAGATACAACCGGTGACAGCCGAGGTAAAAAGGATTTCCATCTTTTTCTCTCTCTCTCTCTCTCTTTCTTCCCTCCTCTCCATCGAATCCGCGATAGAATGGAATTCGAGTTGTGTGAGGATATTTTTATTAATGAATGAATGATTCTATTTTTAATTCATATACTGATATACGTAGAAGAAGAATCTTTCTATTATATTTCGAACAAATGTATAAGATTTTATTTTTATTTTCCTGTTCTATTCTGAGAAATTTTGCTGTATTGCAAGTTTGTTTGGAAATAGATTCATAAAGAGTGATATATATTGATACATTATTTGGAAGGATTTATCATTTTTCATTATATTATTCTTTGAAAATTAAAATTTTGTTATATTCTGAGAAATTTTGTTTCAGATAGTTGGTTATATTCCAAGATTATTTGGAAAGAATTTTTTGAGAATGATAAAATTTCCAAGTGATTTAATAGTGTTATTTAAAAAGATTTGTCATTATAAATAAAAATATACTGGTTTAAGCTATTCAGAGAAATTATTCCATAGATTTTATTTTATTCCAAGATTTTTAGAAATAGAAATAATTAATTTAAGTTTAATCTAATATAATTCAGTTTATTATTCATTCAAGTGTGAAAATTTATATATTTATATATTGATTTTACAGGTCATGTATTAATAACATGGATATAATAATGTTAAATGCTCTCTAAAATATTAGATTGATAAGAAGAAAAGAATGATAATTAATAAGGAAGAATATGAAAAAATGTTTCTTATCTAATTCTTAATCAAGTAATATTCTGCAATGAATCTATGAATCGAATTTTTATCGCTAATAGTTTACTATATTTGTCGAGGCATAGAAAAAAAATGGATATAACCTTCTATAAATTGTAAAGCAAAAAGAATACGATATCGAAGGAAATTAATGTATTAAATGTACATAATTATATTCTTCTTTATGATTTGACTATCATTTGCTTTTTTTTTTTTTTCTTATAAATTTCTTATAAATTATACAGCAATCATAATATACTCTATAATTTAAAATGATAATATGAAACATTTAATAAAACTTCTTGTTTATCCAGTTTTTTTTAAATTTGTCGAGGCCAATTTAGATTAATACAAAATTTTATTATCTTACAAATACTCATATTTGCGGATAAGATATATTAATGTATAATCTCCTTATTTTTTTTATTTTTTAACTATTATTTAATTTTTCTAAAATCTAACTGCTGACAAACTCTTATTCTATATTTAAAATTTTTGATATCATTCAAAGTTTGATCTTGGTAATTTTTCAATACTAAAATTGCAACTTTGATATTTAAATTTAGCATTTTATATATGTATATGTCAAATAAAAGATCTAAGTAAATTTAAAAATCTTCTGTTGAAGTAACAAAATTCAAATTCAATCTCAAGTAAAAGAATATCTATTGTCACAAAGATTAAAGATTAAAATATTTTTTGATCTCTAAAAACTTAAAATTAAACAATCCATAATATTTCTACTCAATAACGTAACAAATTTCAAATAGAATCCAAAGAATCCAATCTGAGGACATTAAA
>NW_006263308.1:1006806-1011359 GCF_000469605.1 Apis dorsata | reverse complement strand
AAAGATTAAAATTAAAAATTTTTTTTTTTTTTTTTTTTGCCATTTTAAAAATATCTAACATTCAAATTCATAATATTTCCGCTCAATATTGAAAGGAATTCTAAATAGTAAATTCCAATCCATAAAAGTATTCCATAAGCCTTCACGCGCAAATCTCAAAAGCATTCCGACACTCGAGAAAATCCAAGATTAAAGGAATCCACTTCCACCTCCATGCCTTCTTTACAAGGTCTTCGTCGCGATTTAGTTATTTATAAAATGTCATAGAAATCGCGTTAAAGTCGGAGAGAAGAGGGAACATGATTTCTAGATAGAGCGGCGATCGATTTCTCATTGCCAGCCTTGTTTCGAGTTCTCGAAGGAGTGTTTTCAAGTGCAGCTTGTCTCTGAGTACCGTGGGCTCAAATGCCTCGCGACGAGTGCAAGCTCGAGTGCCTTATCGCCTGAAGGGAGCGACTTGTTCACGCGAGTCGATTCACAGGCAATTTCACTGACCACTTTTACGTGTGGTTCTTGGCCCAGTGGGAAAGGAAGTCGTTTGACGACCGATTCATATTCTAATTGATTTCTTTATTTTGCGATATTTTCGGAGATTACTTTTATTTTGTTATATCTCATCTTTTCTCTTTTTGTTTTTGAATTTTTATTATGTTTCTTTTTTGATCGTGTTGATTGATAAGTGAATTTTTAAAAGTGTTTAGAAGTATATCGATTCAGAAGTGAATCTAACCTGATCTGAGTTAATGCATTTCTATTCCATCGGATGTGTTAAAAAAATTAAATTAGGATTTGGAATAAAGTTTCAAAAGAAGGAATTTAGTTAAAATGTGTTTTAAAATAAGATCAATTTATAATAATATAACAGTTGTGATTTAGAGTGAAGAATTGAAGAGATAATGTATAACCTTCATAAATAATCAATCGATATTAATTGTGAATAGCTATGTATTTCATATCTTCCTAATGCAAACAAATATCTATATATTATATAAAATAATGTTTTTCTTCTAAACACATTGTAATCGTTAATTAAATAATAATTAAATAACAATGAGATAACACATCAAAAACGAAATAAAAATTTTATTTAATAATCGTTACCCGACTTTAAAAAGAAAAAAATAAGAAATGATTATTGATAACAATTTTTGCGTATGTAATTCATTAAAATTGAAACAACATTTCATTGAAATGTTGTGCGTGTAGGCGAAGGTGGCGAATCGTTACGCTTTATCACACGAGATAAAACGTGATGACAGTTCCAGGGAAATGATTCGTCCCTTTGTTTAGACTAACGAAATGCGTTTATTTGGACAAATTCCATATTAGAAATAGATATCGAAATTCTTCTTAATCATTCATTTAGAATGAAAAAATATATAGATATATAAAATCTTTGCAAGAATCGTATATGATTCAATCATGAATTTCAGATTAGATTTCGTTCGAGGAAATAAGGAAATGATTAATTAATTTTCTTTTCTATTAATGGATCCGATATTTAGATCACCGCCCATGAAGGATCATTGATCTCAATGATGTGTTTAAATTATAAAATCGAGAATGTTTGTTGAAGATTGCTCGTGTGCAACAGTATCTATTAAAGTCTCTGGGAATGGTGACTCTATCGGTGTTCCAGTCGTTGAAAGCTCATCCTGTATAAATATATATATGTGCAGACAAGTATGAGCCAAACGGTTACTTAAACATTCATTCGAGATATAAGAAGGATGTGAATTGCGTTCGCTTTTTAATTAATCTGATCGATTGGCAACGAAGCAATTAAACACGTCTTCAGTTTTTCCCACTTGAATTCGAAATTTTATGTTGATCGATTTCGATCAATCAAGAGATCTATTTCTTAAGGAAAAATTAAAACGAGATATCGAAGATAATGTTTGAATTTTATAATATATTAACAAAAAAGAAAGAAGAAGAAAAAATTGTATATACTGAAAATATAAATGAGATTTTTTGATAAAAAAAAATATATCAAAAGTATATATTAAAGATACTTGTTTGGTAACAAATAATCAAAAGGTGAAAAAAAAAAAAAAGAATTTGAAACATTATTAATATGAAGTTTGGAAGAAAATGAGATTTTTTTTTTTTATAAAAGAGAAGAGATATTCGGCTTTTTTATATCTAGATATTTTTTGTGAATCATATTTGCTTAGAATAAAATAGAATACTGAGAATCTTTTCTTTGCTAAAAAAAAAAAAAAAATGAAATGTCATTAATAATCTTAAATTTCAAATCTTAAACTATAAGAAAATTAATGACCCAATGTAAAAAAATAATGAAATTTTTTTTTTCTAATTTTCTTTATGATTTTTGTCGTAATCAATGTAAATGAATTTTTACTCAACAAATTGTCATTCATTGATCAATTGTTCTTTTTATAATGAAAAGACGTGTAATAATACCAATTCATTATGATATATACCAATTCATTATACATACATACATGCAGAAAGAAATAAAAGGCATAACCAGTAATTTAAAATGATACAATCATACATTTAGCACGATCTTTTTTATCACATCTTTGACCCAGTTTCTTATTTCTACGATTCATACTAGCAATTCAGATCAAAGAATTATTGAATTTTCTTTTATGACTCGATCAATTAATGAATGCATCATAACCCAGGTGTCTTTATAGATTCTTCTTCCTAGAAGATGCAATTGATTGTTATCCGCTGATTTCATCCATATAGACACTGACCCAAAACTTTCATCCAAATCACAATTTAAGATTCAATCTCTTCTTTGAATTCTATAACGATTTCTTAAAAACAATTATTGAGATCGTTTATTAAATTGTTAAGACGATCTGATTAAATCAATCCTGGATCCACAATCAGATTTTGATATTTTGAAGGAATCAAAACCAGACGAGTTCATCCATCAATTATTCGTCCAATTGTGTCCCAGACAATCGAGTAACGATAAAATTGAATAATACACAAATTCAAAAAGAAGATTTTATAATTGTTAATAATAATTTAGCAATTTTTCATCTCAGGAATATGAATTTTTTAATTCCTGAAAGTTTGTTTGCAGGATCATGAAGAGGATTTGGAGGGATTGTTATTTTTATTTACAATTATTCAAAGAAAGTTTTGTAATGAAAATATTTAATATTCATTTATTTCAGCATGTTTAGATGAAAAATAATCAGAATATCGAAAAAACTATTAATAATCGGATATAATTAAAAATAGTTTTGAATGCTGGACTATTTTCGACTCAAAAATTACAAAAGCAAAATATAGAAAGTATTTTACTATTTTTAAACAAACGTATATAAAAACGTATATTCAAATGAAAAAATATATTTATTTGGAAATTGAAATCGTAAACATCGCCAACAGGCTTATCCAATTTTCGATATTTCTGTTTAATTTGCCCTTTTGCAATTTGCATTTTTCTACGTATATTACGAGAAATGAAGAAATTATTTTGTTATTAGAGAAAGAGAGAGGAATATTGGCTTAGAGAGAGAGATACAACAGATTAGGATTATTGGTTTCAAGGTTCGTTTTGCAATCGAACGATTTTATATCCGATGGAAAAGTAACGATGTCGTAAGTGGGTATTCTCGTCTGATCGGAGGAGAGGCTGTAACGAGTCTGGACCACCGACTCTCTAATCGATTTTTCGCGTAATCCTAGTCGGGTTTATCAGCCTCTTCATAATCGCTTGTTTGTTGCCTTTCCCCAATCTTGTGCGTTACATTACACACGTGTGC
This sequence comes from Apis dorsata, assembly GCF_000469605.1. Taxonomy (NCBI): domain Eukaryota; kingdom Metazoa; phylum Arthropoda; class Insecta; order Hymenoptera; family Apidae; genus Apis; species Apis dorsata. The sequence continues at coordinate 1,007,604 of NW_006263308.1, read as the reverse complement.
ACCCGTGTTTCAGCAATTTAACAATCTCTTACGTTACATCGATTCTATTTTAAATTCTATTTCAAATAATTGAAGTAATTGATCGCGTGAAAAATATTCGTTTCTGTCAACAATCGGTGATAAAAATGATCTCTGAAATTTCTACGATCAATTTTTAATATAATAAAAAGTTTCTCGAAGGTTTTTGCACTGCTTCATTCAAATTTATCTTACAGAATGTTTATTACTACATAAATCTCGAAGATTTTTTTCTTTATTAGAAAATGATTGTACACATTTTTCATGTAATAGAAATTTATTGATTATTCCCATTATTTTAACTTTTTATTCAGATATATAGATAGACAGCATTTTTTTGAATTATTAAGCGTGTTAGTCCATAGTTTCGTTTCATTTATAGCGTTTCAATTCATTCAGAATTCACTAGAATATTTTGTTTCGACAAAGTTCTATTCTATACAATTTCCACTCGACATATATCTATTCAATCGATTGTTTCAATCGAAAATTAGTCGAATATCAAACAATATTAATAATCTAATCCTCTCCGTACAAATGTTTAAAGAATATTAAAAACTTTCATGTAGTATTATTCAAAGTATGTCGAATCGAAAGTCATCATCGATAGTTATTGGAATTACAGAAGGTGATTTCATTTCTAGAAGAAAAGTTAGAAAAGAGTTGAGAAGAACGCGGTTGAAACTTAGTTGGAATTTAAAATTACTCCTAATCGAAATAACAAATAAATTTAATAATTTAATGCAATGCTTCTTGATGCAAGCGTTTAAAACTTTATAT
>NW_006263308.1:1000892-1006506 GCF_000469605.1 Apis dorsata | reverse complement strand
ATATATATATATATATTTATATATATTTATTATTCAGAGTTAGAAATATATCAATCGATAGTTATTCGAGTATTACAAAAGGTGATCTTGTTTCGAGAAAAATATTGGGAAACATTGGTGTTGGAACACGGCGAGTAATGGTAATAAGTATCTGGCCCGAATGAAGTAACTTCGACGCCTGGACAGGTAGGATCCTCGAGGCTTTGGTGCATCTGGTACGCATGCACTGGTAAATAACGTGTTTGCGCGTCCCTTTCTCCGGCCCACCGTATCGATCCGTTTCCGCATTGGTTGCCTCTCCTCGTTTTTCGAATTTTCTCCAGGATTTGCGATCCGTTCCAACCCGCGTGCAATATTATAGAGTATAGTCGATTTCACCGAGGAAGGATTTCTCGGGGAATTGCCGGGCTTCGTGTCTTGATCGTGAGTCACGGAAATTCCCGAAGTGTATTTCGTGTGTGTACGCGATTTTTATCTCGATACGGTAGATACCTGTATCATCGGCACAGCAGCGAGATCGAATATTTTGTATAAATATAGTTTTCGATCGTATGAAATTTATTTTTGAAATTTAAAATTTATTCTCGGAAGGGAAGAGCGATTTGTAATTTTAATTAGAGAATTATTTACGATTCTTCTACGAATTCGTGAAACGTATTAAAAAAACGCGTTATACGAAAAATTGAAATCGTATGGCAATTTATTTTTGAACAATTAGATGAATTGATCGAATCAACTTGACTCCAGTTTCTTCTTTTCAATTCTTTTCTTCAATTCGATTCAAAGCGATGAAATTTTTTTTCTTCAATATCCCGCGTTATATTCATAAAAGCAATTTATATAAAATATGATTTATCTTTCTCCCTTTAAAGATAACCTCTTAAGCGGATCGCAATATCTGCTCTTGATGATAATTAAATCGTTGAACCTAGCCGAATATATCCGTTGCAATGGACCGATATCGCGTACGTATTTCAAAATTCAAAAAAAGAAAAAAACATATATTAATCTTTTCAAGAAAAATCGAAAAAACTATATAGAAATAAACTCGATCGAATAATTAGGAAAAATTTGTAACAGGATTATAAATTAAAATTTGAATATGTATTTACATCGATAACTCAGAGTTACAGAAAACAGGGTAAATATAGCCTTAAGGAACGGATTAATGGGCTCGAACGGCGGACAAATCGCGATCGTTCGATTGTTTCTTTCTCGCCGGCAGGATACGCTTGTCTGATTATTCTTGTTTCTCGATCGTAAGTCGTAAAGTATACGGGCCGGGACAAAGAGGTCTCTCAGACCGCGTGTGTCCGGTCCGGGGGTATTAAGATTCGATGTCACGACGGGAAGAAAGGGGAGATACACGTCAGAATGCTCGCGTGTTTTCTGCTACGTGTGGGCGGGTGAAACTGGTTTCCAACATCGCGTGTATGCATACATCGTCTGTGAGAAAGGGCCGGGGAGATGGCCGTATACGTATGTATATACGCGTATATTGCAACTGGTCCATTCTCCTCCTCCGGCCCTTCTTCTCTATAATCTGGGGCCACTCGTCAGATCTGCAACTCTCTATAGTCAAAGCTCGGAGAGAATCTTTTGCACGTGGGATATTCGATAAACGTGACAGAGTCGAGAATTCGTTGCAATTAAAATTATCACCAATCGAATTATCTCGTAAACTCAAAATTTGATTGAATGAAATTGAAATTAGAGGAGGGCTCGCTCCAATATGTCGAGAATGTTTAATTGGAATATGTTATAGATATTCAGTGAATGTAATAGAGAAGGAGTGAGATTATCGTTCTTATTGAATTTGTTTGCAAAAATTTTGTTATTGAATCTAAATTTAATTTAGATTTAGGTAAAATTAAAATTGAGAGGGTATTATTATAGAATGCAGATTTATTTTTAAGGAATCGAAAGGAAATTCATTAAAATTATTATTTTAATCTTGGCTGATTTTATTTTAATTGTTGATGAATTTATTAAAAAAAAAAATTTGTCAAATGTACGTGTGCACTCTTCTTGTTGCAAATTGTTAAAAATTGTTATTTTTATTATTGAAAAGGTGTTTTCCAAAGAAAAACTTTAATTCACAACGAATTTACACGTTACGTTTCAGTAGTACGATGAAAAGATAGGTTAAAATTAGAAAGATTGAATTCAAATCTGTCCAAATCGAATCTAATAGATTTCGATAAATTCTCAAATCGACTATTTGATATATCTAACTTGGTATTACCGTCTACTATTATTATTCGCTCGTGACGAAAAATATTTTATGGATGAAAATGTATATAGTTTTCGAGAAAGCATATCTGATATTAATTTTTCATCTGTGAAAGAGAATCATGGCTTAAATTATGGCCATGTTATAAATATGTACACGTATCGTTTTATATTTATCTAAAAACAATCCATTTTTTACATTCAAGATGTAAATCTAACCTAACCTAACTTTTCGTCGCGACAAATCTAATTTAAACTGAGGTCAATTGCAAAATCCAAGTGGTTGAAAAAAAAAAAAAAACTCAGACAGCGTAACCTGCAATATTCCTAAGTCGTTGAAGTTATAATTATTCCTAGCACGAAATTGTTTCGAGACATTGAATTCCACGTATAAAATGTATCGTACATGTCTATTCTTTGTTTAACCTCTTACATGTTGCCCTTATTATCTTTTCTAAGGCCGTTAAACAATGTTGCCAACATTCTTTTGAAGACATGTTATATGTCTCTATATAAATTATTATTATTTCTCTCATAAATGTCTTTTCTCTTGGAAATGAGGTTATACTATTATCGATTCTCCAAGTGTTATGTATGCTTCTTGCAATAATGACATAACTGTAAAATTTGCTATTTTTCTTTTCAGTTATTGACATGAAAATATTTTGTTAATAGAATAATTAATATAACAACTCAATGATCACCATTTCTTGAAATTATATATATGTTAAACGAGTCTCTTACATATATATATATATTTTTTTTATCAACAAAATATGGTTATTTTCGTGATAGAGAGATACACGATAAAATATAAACAATTATTCGTAAAATTTGAATTTTGTTGAAACTTATAATAATACAATGCTGGAGTACATTTTTTTTTAAAAACGTTTTTTTTTTATGAAAACCTAGTATATCTAATTTTCTAAAGTGAATTCATCAAGCATAAAAGTTGTCACAAGATTCATACATAAAGATTTCTTCTTCTTCTTCGATTCTCCTTCTTTTTAAAATCTTTTCTCCGAACTATTATACAACCGTATACGTGGCTATTGTTATAAACTTAACCAATCATCTGCATCAAATCAAAAATAGAGTTTCTCTAGAGAAGCATTTTTCTTTTATAAAATCGATATTTCGCATTGAAAAAATTTCACTACGTAACGATTTTTCTGCGATTAATTACCCCAGATCGACGATCGAAATCTTATATCCGTGGAAGAAATAATTTCCATATTTTTAATTTATAAAAAAAAAAACTGATTTATTCGTGATTATTCATTCAGATTGGATCGGCACGCGATCTGCTATAGTTTTTAGAATCCGGATACATTAATAAAAGGAGGAGATAATAGAAGCACCCGAACGAGAAATAATTAGCAGTTGCCCTGATTCGGGCACGTGCATCGTCTTCCCGTTAATGGAGCCAGTAATTCATGGCTTAATAAGGCCAATCTGAGGGTCGAAGCATCCTCGTTTCGATATTGAAAATATTTCATCGGATAGGTGTTGCATCACCTCTCTATTATAAAGAATTGTATAACGAAGCGGAGGCATTCTTTTTAATTGATTGATAATATCTTTGATAACGATAACATAAATAATTCTTTCCCCCATTTGACTTTTATACGATTCGCTTTGAAATTGGAGGACCATAATATAAGAGAGATCCATTTCTGAAAAATTTTTTAAAAAATTTCTTTTGCTTGCTACTTTTTTTCTTATTACTTTTATTTATTATTATTTCTTTTTTTTTTGTTTTTCTGTTAGTTGTATATATGTAGAAAAAAGTTGAGCGTCGATTGAATGCAAGTTATAATAATAATTTATGTATTTAATTTCCAATAAATTAAGAATACGAAATTAGCAATTTATTATTGTAAAGGATGGATCGTTTAATGCAAATTTCCAAATGTGAAAAATTCGTCAAAAATCAAATAAATAAAAATAAATAAACTCGACAACTATTATTTATTGCGTGCAGAATTGAGATATAAATGATGAACTTATAGCGAAGAAGGATTGGTAAAAATATATGTGCGTGTATCCCTCTCTCGTTGCAAGATTGATTTTCTTGGTTGAGTATCGAATTGAGCGTTGAAGGTACGGATCTTAAACATTTCATTTTCATGTGGTGAAGAATCTGGCGTTTATCACTGTTATATGGTATTCTCGTAAGAAGTTTATAACGTAGTTGCGGAATCGAATCGATTTTACGACGTTTCTAAAACGGCAACGCGTGTAATACTATCTGAAGGAAATCACGATGATGAAGGAAAATTATTTTCAACAATCTCTTTAAAATAACTTTGCCATAAATAAATATTTTCGATAAGTGATCTTCTGTAATAATTGCGATATTACAATGATTTTGAAGTGGAAATCGCGATCTTTGTTTTGAACTCTGTCAGATTCATTATTTATTGTTATTGAACGGATAAATTTTTACGTATAAAAAACAATAAAATATACGATAGAAATAATATATGCAAGAATATATAAAATGCGTGAAAATGCTCACTATTAATATTTATACGATATTATATAAACAAATTGTGAACAATTACAAACAAATTTTTACGTAAATATCATTAATTATGAATCGTGAGAAATCTTAATTTGCATAAATATCCACGATCTATAATTGCATCCATTATCTTCTAATTCAAGTTCATAGAGTTACGGTGTTGTGAAAAAAAAAAAAAAGAGAGAATAAAAAAGGATTTATTCGTTTCATATACGTATAACTAGAATGAAAGATCGAAGATTGTGGATGCATCTTACATTAGAGATCAGGTGCAGTGGAGAGCCGGCTGCTTTTCGATTCACTGCTACGATCCATGGCTTATTGTTGCCAGGAATTTTCTTCCTTAGCACGCGCGCGTTTTGTCACGGCAATCTCGAAAGGGCTAAGCTCCGTGACTTCGATCGGCAGGTATATCTCGAATTCATAGGGGCTTGAATAATGCAAGGTGAAAATTCTCGGACCTAAAATATCGCCGGATACTATGGTTCCTCGATCCTCCTTTTTTGCATTTGATGAAAGAAACGGCGTATATCAACATGGCGACCAACGTTTATCAGTCTGTGATATTCTTTATTTTCCAGAATAATAATAATAATATAAAACGAAAAATTATTTATTATAAAAGAGGCAGAGTTTTGAGTGTTTTTTGAATATCTAGAATGTGTAAGATCATAAAAAATTGCATAGATGGATAAGAAAAATAACGTTAAAAGTATATTGATAGTAGTTAATAGCCATATGGCGCTAGTGTCGCGTTACTGGTCGCCATGTCAAAAAAATTTCAGTTACGTCATTGTTACATCAAATGAGTAATATGTGTATTTATATGCATGTATTTATACATTTCTGATT
>NW_006263308.1:994272-1000196 GCF_000469605.1 Apis dorsata | reverse complement strand
AAAAAAAGAGAGAAAAAAAAGAAAGATGAAACAGAATATTTTGTTTGAAACGAGCATGATTCATAGGATTTATGATCAACCTCGACGTATACGATATGTATGATTTTGCAACTTCTGGATTTTCGCATTTTTAGAATATCTTACGTCATACCAGATGTTATCCAACAAATTTTTACACCCGTTGTGTAGTTGTTTGAATAAATCGAGTCTTCAACTTTCTTTCTTTATTATTATAATTTAAAAATATATTATTATAATACATTTATACTTTCATGATAAATTGATTTTGAAAAGATACTAATAATTATTGAACAAAACATTAAGGAATCGATTAAAAAATATTATACAATATATCGATATTTGTTCATAGTACAAAACTAGAATATACAAAAATTTTCAATACTCTTATATTATCAAAATGCAATAAACTTTATTAAGATTTCCATAATCGTATTAGAGTGTAATTTTTAAATTATATTATAGAAATATTATATCATACAGAAACTGATTGTATTACAATACACATTATACATATCAATCGCAATTGAATATCTACCATCTGTTACATATGTTCGATACTTAACCTCAACGCAGCAAAAAGGTTAATTACCCCATATACTGTACGTGACATACGGTACACTCGATTTGAATCGAATCGCGATATATCCGCCTCATGGTCGGGTCAGTGATGTGGAGTTTAGGCGCAAAAAAGAACCCGGAAATGTATTCGATGTTGGGAAACGAGTCGCGCAAGCTCGAATCGATTTATCTTAATTAGAACGCGGGAATTAAAAATAACGAGACACCACGAATATTTTCATTAATTACGAAACGATGAGAGAAGGTTCGTAATGGCAAATATCGTTTGGAAAAAATTGAAGACGTATATCGTGGCTGCTGTAATATGTACATATGAATTACACGTAATGCTACATATGCTTTCGCGATTCCCTCGTGTGATCGAGTGAAAGAATCCGCCGCGTAATGCATTCTGTACCAAAGTGTTTATCTCTTATGTATTGGCTTACAAATGCGCGCGCCGCTTTCCCCTTCTCTTTCAATTTACGCGGGCGTTTAGCGCCACGGATAGATTATCAACGATAAAGAAAGAATATTTGAATAGGGGAATTCTAGAGAATTTTTAAAGAATGAGTAATCGGAGAATTTTTTATTTTTGTCGAGTTTTAATGTATTTTAATTTAAATATAATTTTTCTCAATATTATTACTTATTCTTCACTTTCGAGTTAAAATGAGAAATACTTATATTTATGAAGGATTTTTTTTTTCAAGTTTTTGAAACAATTCATTTTTAAGAATGTAAAATAAAATATAAATACTTACAAGTAATATTAAAAATTAAATACAGTTAATTACTTACTATATAAGATCTTTTCTAGCATAAAAAACTTTTTAAATACGATGAATATATTTTTCTGTTTTTTTGCAAGTCAAAAGTTTAGAAATCAGCGCTAATAATGCTGGTATTTAAGGAACAATAGTCGATCTAATTAGTTACCATTCATTCTAGTCTTTCGAGTATGTCTAATTAGACATTTCTGAGAATATATTTCAAGACATTTAAATATCAGTAGTAGTAATTATTTGTTACGAATTTTAGAAAACGTTGATCTTTAGTAAAATTTTTTTTTTATACATTACTCATTTTGAAATACTATTTAATTTTATAAATATTTTAAGAAGTGTTATTTAAATTTTTATGTCTTATTAAAAAATCAAAAAAATTAAAGAGATAAAATCCATTATATAATATAATGACATATACAACCAAATGTTAAAACAATAGAATTTGTTAATATATGTATATGTATAATTGAAAAAAAACAGCACGATTTATAAGAAAAATATGTTATATTTGCTTTCAAAAATAACTTTATATATATATTTTTTTTTTTTTGATTTCTTTTTTTTCCCCCCTTCTCTTCGTAAACACAAGTGGAGAAAAGTTGTGATTGAGGTGATGGATGGCATTGTTTTTCTTATCAGCGACGCTTATCAGTATGCATTATTGCTGCTCTATTTCTGTTATGTTTGTAGTTGTGATAGTCATTATAGCTGTTTCGTTTAATTGATCGATTAACTATTCTTTGTTCATACTTTTTTCCTTTTTTATTATGTTACTTTTTTTTTGCTATATCATTTTTAATACCAATTATTAATGTTAATTAATAATATCTAGTAGCTATTATCTAAAAACAATCTATATCTAATATCTCTCATAGCAATAGATATTTTTAAATATTTATATATGATTATAAAATGGGTTAAATATTATAAATCATGGATATATTTATACACGCTTTATCTATTTTACCTTTTCATAGTAGAAAGATAAAATAATGATTTGTGTATATATATACACATTCAATATTTAATTGACTATTTATAACATTCAAATGTAAATATTTTAATTGCAATAATATATACATTAGCAGCCAATAATTTAGAACTACATTTTTTTTTTCATATCAAAAATTCTTTTAATTTTATTATTAAATACTTATATTCTTGATATTATTCAAACATTGACATATCATCAATTTTTATAAGAACAAAATTTTAATTTTTATATATAAGTTACAATTATAGAAAAAATAAATTTGATCAGAAATTGATTGCAGTCGATACCCATCATTACTTTCCCGGTTTTCATTGAACAACGTTGCAAACGATAGGCTTCCAGAGAATATCTGTCTCGATAAAATTCCTAGAGACGATGCACGCAGAAATCATCGTCTTATTTTAAGAAAGCCACGGTATCAATAAATTCTCGGTTTATCAGTCGCCATAAATCAGACCTTTGAGACTCGATGAACCATGCAGGAGCCACGTTGCTAGTCTGAATCGATTCTTATGCACGTGGTCAAAAAAATGTTCGAATTTATTTCGATTTTTTTTTTCCAAAAATATTCGAAATCCTTTCTCGAAAATTTTCTTTAATTTTTTAATAGATTTGAAAAGATATTTTCAATTACGGCAATTTTTTTAAAAAAATTTTATAAATCTCATCAAATTGTTATATTCATATAATTTATAATAAATTTAAAATTAAACACATTGATTTATCCGATGAATTTGTTTTATAAGAAAATCTTTTCGAAACTCGAATCGATTAAGATTGAACCAACCTTCGAACGAGATGATTGATATATTTTCAAACGATATCATTTTATGATAGTTCGGTAAAAATTGATTTGAACTCGATTCGACGATATTTCTGCTCGTGTAATAATCCCCTTTTCAATTGAAACTCATTTTAATACGAATTTTGTTTCAACAACTATTGAACATATACGTAAGTAGGACAATAGTATCAAATTAAATGTAAACTTTGTCATTTGTTAATAGTGAATTTAACACTTTATAACTCTTATATGACTCGAATAGTAATATGCTGCTATTTTATTTACTTATTCACTGTGTCATACGTATTTTTATTTCTCACCAAGAAAATAATCAAGTTTGTTATTGAAATCTTTTTTTTTTTTTTATATATATATATATATAGAATTTAGATTATAAAATCTTAAGTCAAATATGAAATTCAAATTTCGATAAAAAATGCACTCATCGTAAGTCATCAACTTGTTGAATTCACTACTTAAAATAACTTGTTGTTTCGCATTTTATTTAATAGATAATAATAATTAAAGATTCAAGATCGATATTACATCGTATCTAAATCGGCGTTCCATTATTGAATAAAAATTAAACTTGTTGTTAATAATACGTTGAAGGAAGCATTTAGCATTTATTTATAAATTAAACAATAAGATTCACCAAGCTTCTCAACACAATGTTGTTTAATTATGTAAAAACATAATTTTATATTCATCATCTCGAAGAATGCTAATCCCCCTTTCAGCCTGTATATATTAATATTTATCTTGAATTATCTATATTTTATTTGATTTTGCAAGTATGAATTATTTAAGGTTTGTGTCCGATATCAGTCATATCTTCGTGATAAAATTTTAATAGAGAGATCGAAGATGATAAACTTCAATCAAAATAATATATTATTCACTTTACAAATAAAAAAATTTCCAAATATAAATATTTATAAAATCTTGCAAAATTTTGCAACGACATTACTGGAATAAATTACACCAATCTCTCCAAAAATTCTTGAATTTGTCATTATACGAATCCAAATTAAATTAACATTTAATTTTTATTTCTCGACTTCTGTATACATATACCATATATCAAATAGTATCAAGATTAGATCATCATTGGATATAGACGAGTTATCGTCTAACAATAACTGTTACGATATTCATTGAACATTTGACACAATGTATATGCATTTTCATTCATCTTCGAGTCGCCTCCACTATTTCCCACATTCGATCAATGATGTAACCGCACGATTTATCCTTATTATCGTTGATCTTCCACCACGCGCGATCCATCGCCTCGACTTAAACTGAATAAATCTTCGAGTATCGATAATTCGATACTCTTTTCATTAACGAATGAAGAAAGTTAAAGGTAACCAAATGACTCTCGTTAGACAGTTTCTCCCTATAGCAATTATCGAATTTTCGTTAATTGGCGCGATTCCATTCCCTTTTCATTTCACTCGAATCGTTAATCGTCCTCGTCGACGATTCTATACTATCCACGAGGATATATAGCTGTTTTTCTCGAGCAATCTAAATCTAAACGAAATCTTTATTTCATCATATCGCGGTAAATTTAAAACGGATGATATTCGCGGGTTTGTAACGGAGAAAAAGGGGGGAGAATGCGTAAAATGAAATATGGGATGCGGTGTCTTTTTATTGAGTTGTCAACTCTTTCCACGATATTCCGTTAATTTACGATCCTCGTTCTCACCGTGCGCGACAAGCAAAATTAAGGAATTACGTATGCCGTTTTCTTGCAACAGGATAATTAACGTCTTCGAACAATATTTATTTGAAAATAAAAACTCTCGAGTGTTATTTCTCGTTGTTCTCTGTGGGAACGAAATTCATTCCTTAGAATTTTATTTTCATTCCTCGATTTAAACGAATTAAAAATCAATTAAAATCCTTTTGTCGAGTCACGTAAATAAAAGAATAATTTGTAAAATATGGAGAGGGGGGTAGTGACTGCGCTAAATAAATAAATAAATGCGAAAAATTCCGATGGATAATATCTATAACGAGCGTTAAAGCGTGGAGAATTATAAATAATTATAAATAATTATAAAGAATTATAGTTACAGGATGATATATAAATGTTGGAATTATACGAAGATTGACGATGAAAATATATTGATAAAAATCTTTCCAGGATAGAACGGAGCTTGGTTTGAGGTTGTTTTTTCTTTTTTTGTTCGAGAGAAAATAGGTCGAGGTTGAGAAGAATATGCGAATATGCAGACGTTCAACGGCGAGCTTGGTCAATTCCCTCTCATAATGAATCTAATTTTAAAACTCGACTACTTGTTTGAATTATCGATCATTTGCCAGGTATTAAAATAATTTTTAATAAAATTAACCTCGAATGTATTTCCTATTATCCTATTTACAATTAACCTGTTTATTTATAAATCCATATTTTAGGTTAGGTTTAAATATTGTTTAAATGTGCATACAATACTCCGTTATTAAATTTAATATCCCGATTAACGAGTAAAATTATGATGTTTTGAAAATTATATGCGCGTGCAGTCGTTGAACTTAATATCGGCATGTTGTAGACCATAGATCGTATCTCTCAATCATAGTTTCACGCTTAATTTTCTGCGCGAGTGCAGCCGATATTTACCCATAATGATTCACGGAATACATTCTCGCGACGAAACGGTGTATTAACGTCAGATCCGGAAATAGATGCACAAATTAGATAGCGTATAAACAGTTTCTTCTATTTGCGATCCATACCGATGACATAATTTTTAACGTTCATGAA
>NW_006263308.1:991481-994072 GCF_000469605.1 Apis dorsata | reverse complement strand
TTAATTGTCCAGCAATTTCTTCAATTTTTTTTTTTTTTTTTTTTTTTTCAAACAACCTTTCTTAAATTATACAAAACGATATATATATACAGGGTGTAATATATATTTTTGAAGGATTCTACAAGCTTATTTAAATTAAGTAAAAAATATTTTTGTTAGACGATAGAGGACAGACATCTGCGTTATGTGTCTGTCTCGCTTCTAATGCAAATTTCAATCTCTAAAAAATTTTTGATGAATCAATTTTCATGTGTTTTTTTTATCCATATCGATTTCAATTTATACATCAAATATGCACGTATGAACTTGTAATCACAAGTTGTACCCGTTCCAAGTGATATCGTATTAGATCGTAATTTTGATCTCATGATTTTGAAATTATCATACATAATTTTCTATTCTTAAATGTTACAAAGTACAAGGTTAACGTTACGCAATGAGACAATAATACGTATCGTAAATCATAGAGTATGCAAAATAGTGTATGTTCCATAACTGTTGCTCGGATGCATCGGCTGCTAATTCATAGGCAAACACGCGACAGTCGGACGAATCTAATTGGATGACCGCAAGGTTGATTTCTTGTTGAAACACTTAGCGCGCCTTGCATGTTTCAAGGTAGGAACGGGTTCGAGTGACGTTCGAGTTCAAGCAAGGATAAGTAGAAAGTTTGTGCAAGAATTGATCTCGAGGTAATTGAAATAATTCAGAGATTTTCTTTTGATTGAATTGTCAATGAATTGGATCATTATCAAGTTTTACTTGAATCGAGTTTGTAATTAAATGAAATAAATTCAAAGTTTTTTTACACAGATATATTAAAATTATTTTAAGAGTAATTTATTTGAGATCGTGCTTTGAGTGGTTCTATCGAGTTATCATTTAATAATTGTTCGAGTTATTACTCATGATTCAATCTCAAATTTCACTTGAATCGTTTCCAAGTTAAATTTACTTGTTAATCTTAAACCATTCTTGAGTCAATTTGATCTTTGATAAAAAATTACAATCTGTAATTTTTAGTTTTGTGAATAAATATCAGAAATTAATTATCATCCGATCCGCTAAATAATCGAAAAAATTAAGACAGATTAGTAGCTTTATTCGATAGATATTATGGCAATTAAATGACACTGCACGAAACGATTTCGAATCGTGTAAATGTTACCATCCACTTATCTCTTCGCCAATAATCAAAAATCAATTTTACATCATTGGAATAGAATTGCGTAATTGTTTGACAAGTTGTTCACATATATTTCTTGCCTGACCTCGTTCATCCTCCCAGGAAATCGACATCATTTTCTAATATTACCCTTTCACGCTTATTTACTATACTTGAAAAACCGGTTCTCCGGATGAATCACTTTTTCAGTTTTCTTCAATTTGTTTAAAAGAATCAATTATTTACTCACGCGACTTCACGTGACATTGTACAAATTATACATATACAATGTATTTTTAATACGTGCTCTCGATTAATTAATTATTTGTCTCAAATTATTTTTCTCCTTCTTCGTTCATCCAATTTTAATAATTTATAATAATATTATTATAATTATATTCCTGATTTAATTACGTTATTTTATTTATTTATTTATTTATTTTTTTATTATTTATCGATTAATTCTCGTGAAACGAAGTTTAATGTTCGATCGATCATTCGATATTTCGAAATTAATAATAGATTTAATAATGGATACTTAAACGGTGGCGTGGGAATAAACACGGAATCGATTGAATCTTAGTGGCCAAAGAAATTGTCGATCAAATAGGAAGCAGGAATTACAAAGCGCGAGCACTCAGTTCACGTCAGTCCCTGTGTCGTGTCTATCTTTAGCTTCACGTCTACAGGATGTTTCAAAAGAGACACATATACACATTTTCGAATCATACTTATCGTTTCTCATTTGAAAAATTTTTTCAATCTTGGATTATAACGATTAATTATATTAATTAAATATATAACTATTTTTAAGAACAATTTTGATCAATTATAGGTTATCGATCATAGATTTATGTTAAGATTTAAGATTTAAAATTTAAATTTCATTTCATTAATTTTGAAATTGGAATTTACTTGATAATTTGATTTAGAATTTAGATTAAGATTTTACTACTATTCTAATTTAGTTCTTAATCAATCTTCAACCATTTAATGCTTAACGAGTTAACGAGTTAATTATTTTGCATCAAAGATATAATTTATATTTTTAATTATATTATATTAAAAAAACTTACATTCATATTATGAATGTAAGTATTCATATATATGAATGTAACAACGATATTTAATTAACAAATAAAAAAAGACTATCTACTATATAATCGGATAATTCATCATATATAATCGGATCAATAGGATAGCCACTAAAATTTCTCTCGTATAAAAGAAGCTCGCTATAAAGCAGCGTTTCACCTTGCCCCTTCCATGATACACGTGGAGTAGAATTGCGCGAAAGCAGTCGAGGGACGTGTTAAACGGCACAACATGGATGCCATCACGAACCCGCAGGATCAACTGTCGCGACAGTGGTTCGACGAAGTACGAGAATCGTCCCTCGTTCTTCGAATCTCACGCGTCGTTTGCT
>NW_006263308.1:986815-991132 GCF_000469605.1 Apis dorsata | reverse complement strand
GAACGGTTCGGTTAAAGTCGCGAGCAGACGTCATTATGCGACAAGACATAGTCGTTTGAAACTTATTCACCGCGTCTGCTACGGCTCGTCGCCCTTTTTCTCCTTTTTTTTTTCTTCCTTTTTTATTTAAAAAAGGAAACCGTCGCGCGAGCGTTCCACCGATACTCGACGACGACACGACGCCTATTGAAACGTGCGTGCGCTCATTAACGCGCGATGAAATCGAGGAGAGACCTCAGCCACCAGTTGGATAGGTGTACGGTGGTTAGGTTATGGATCGACAACATCGACGATGCAAGAGAAACGGCCACGTAAAGAATTCTGGATTCGCCCGCTAGGGGGACTGGATGGGCTTTGGAAGATGGTTAGAAAAAGATGGGGTTAGGAAAAGATACTTAATTTGATGAAATGAAATGTGATCTATGGTGTTGTAATGATCGAAGGATCGATTCGAAATTCACAATTTTTGGATCAAGGTAAGGATCTTTTTATTCTTAAAATATATATTGATCGAAAAATTGATTCCAAGTTTATGATTTTTAGGTTAGAAAAAGATATTGATAAAAAGGTACTTATTGGATGAAAATAAATGTGAGGCATAATATGCCAAAATAAATTTAAGACATAAATGGGCACAATTTAATTATTGAAATTAAGAATAAAGTTATTTCGATAAATTCAATAATTTATTATTCAAAATATCGAATAACCGCAAATAACTATAGATGTCAAACGGCTATTATATGATTATAATAGATTAATAAATGTTATCAAGCATATTAATAACTAAATAACTTTATTCGAAATTTTTAACTTTAAATAACTTAGTTATTTTTTCAATGATTAATATTTTTTATTAATTAACTCTGATGTAATAAAATGATCGCGACATCGATTTTAGAGTTTTAAAATTTTGGTTTCTAAGTTTAAAAATTTGGAAAAATTCTACTAATTATAGTTTTGAAGAAAGGGAAGAATTCACGAAAAATTCTTTCCTTATTATTCCTTCCTATTTATTGGTATATTTAACTACTATATATTCAATAATTTTACAAATGAATCAAGAGATGCTGGATCAATGTTTAATTTTAAAATTAAAATATTTTCAGAGTACAACCAAATTTACGAGAACAAACCTATAATATCTTGAAGATGTGATTACAAACCTAAAAACAAAAAGAATAAATAAAAGAATTAAATTCGGACAAACATGATAAAAATCCAATTTTATAGAATACGCGATCTTTTTCGCGATCTTTTACATTAATTAATTAACATCGTTAAAACTTTCGAAAAAAATAATATCGCGAGATATCACTTAATCCCTCTTATTATTTAAAAAGCTCGAAAAGCCAAGAAAATCTTACAGCCAACATTACCGATTCCATCGAAACTTTGTCCAGAAGAATCTTGAACTTCTTCCATGCGCATCCAAAACAACAATGATGAAAAAAAAAAAAAAAAAAAAAAAAAAAGAAAAAAGAGAATCCAAGAATGAAACTGTTTGAAAAGAGCGACAAATTTCCACACCCCCTGCACCACAGTGTACATTTTTTCGCGCTCGTATCGGCGCTGGTTTCTTTTGTGAAGATAGCAAGGTAGGATGAGGGGGTTGGTGGTGAAAAATCCGGCGGTTGTAGGGAAAGAAATTGCTCCTTCTTCCTCTTCCCCTCGAACGGTATTTGGGTCGCGTGTCCCACATTCCGGCCACGTCAAAGTTAATTGCAGGTGTTAACGACGATTACCGTCGTCTGTTCTGCTGGTTCGAGGTTGTTTATATCCGTGTGTGTCTGGCCTTTTGTGCGGCCAGGTCGAGCGGGATGAATCAAATTTCTCCCCCTTTGTTTTCTACCTCCGCTTCGTAATTTCGTCCCCTTTCTTTTCTTTCTTTCTTTCTTTCTTTCTTTTTTTCCCTGTTTTTCGCTCGCTCGCACTCTTTCTTCCTCTCTTCTCTCTCTCTCTCTCTCTCCCCCATTTTGTTCGCTTCTCGTGTTTCCCTGTGGGCGAAGAATGGCGAATCGTCGACCTGGTATTTCTCGAGGACAGATTCCTGCCTGTTCGAACTATTCTCCTCTCCTCGCAGAGCTCGCTTTTGCAGATGTGTATAATCACGAATAAGCTTCCGATTCTTTGGTATGTGTACGTGTATTAAATGTGTCGAGATCATTTTTATCGGTAAATTTTTTTTTTCAAGTCGTGAGTCTTCTCCCTCTCTCTCTCTCTCTTTTTTTTTTTTTTTTTGAAATTGCGAGCATGCATGAAATCATTTATAACTCGGTAAAAATCTCTATTAATCTCGGGTATTCTCCTTGACACACCACGCAGAATATGGAGATTCAGAACTTTGGTTGACCGATATATTAAATCTCGGTCACTTATTCGACAAACGTTGATTGAACGATGTTCATTTAAACGTGAAAGGATCGGTTTTTTCTGGGATTTCTTAGAATTTGTATATAAGACTATGTTCTTTTGATCACTTTAAATGGCTCTAGATACCTCTGACAACATCTTGCAAACAACTGACGCGAACGCATTTGCATTTTGTAGGTCCACGTTCGATTCACCATCCAGTTTTGAAAATCATTCGTGATTCAACAGCAAAGGTTACTTCTTTGAATCCTTATATACGATCAGACGATATATATATATTAATTATTATATAATATTATATATCAATCAAATTAAATTATATTCCAAAACCGAATTAAAAAAAGAAATACAATCGAATAATCAACGATTCATCATCTCGTATATAATACTTCTACAAATTGTTTGTTCGATTGGCCATCGAAAATTGTGTCTACACCGAGTGTTTTGCGAGCAGCAAAATTACGACACTGTAGTAAACCACGTTTAACGAAGCGAAGCGTGGTCATTTTTCTAAACAACGGTTCGACCAGGAAACAATACGTCTCTGGAATAATATTTTGAATAATTTTTTCTTTTATCGAAAATCAAATCAAATTCCTTCTTCTCCGATCAACAATAATCCAAACGAGATCCAATAAATAATCTGGCGAACAAATGACAAGGTCGACGAGGGGGAGAAGGAAAGAGATCGATTATATCGAGCATAACGAAAGAAATGCGTGGAATTGGGGCACGTAAGAAGGCAGTGGCCCAGCATCGTCTCGGCTATTTCCAGCAATTTCATCAGCCGAAAAACTGCCGTTGTTCGGTGGTACGCACGTACGTACAGAGAGGCCGGCTCTATAAATACGCACTTACACCGATCCCCCGTGAAATATGCAACGAACCCGCCGCTCCGGTTCAAGGAGGGAGAGCTCAACGCGGTCAATTAGTCAGCAGTCCAACTTGCGCTTTTTCCTTCCCTCTCCCTCCTTCTCCTCACGCGTTGTTGGTCACCCATGTTGTTGGAAGATTCTCTCCACGAATGAAGATAATGGTACGATTATCGCTGACAAATAGCTGATTGATTGTTGTCCTAGGTTCATTAAGTTGCGACAGATGGGAAATAAGAGGCGCAGAATTGACACTTCGTCGAGGACGAATGATTTTTTTTTTTTTTTTTTTACAAATTTGGATGTTATGATGATAAATATCTCGATATCGAGAATTTTTTAACAAATGATCTACGTTTTCAATATGTGTATTGGATGTACGTGTGTATGCATATTCTTTAAATTATCATTATAAAATATGCTTATACTTGTTGTTTTCGTCGAGTGATCGAATTTTTATAATAAATTTTTACGAGTAATTTTAATCCTACTGTATACTATTTTATATAAAACTTATGCTTTTATTCTTTATTATTCAGGACAGTGTGGCTGACAAAAGTACACGAGGAGAATAACAGAGTTTGATGAACGAGAGACTATGATTTTTGGATTATAAATTAAAGAAATAATTGAAAATATTATAGGGAACAAAGTAAAATATATTCCATTGAACTTATAATTTTAAAAGGATCGATAGATTCGTGGAAATTTTCGAAATAGATTTCGAAATAGAAAATAATATTTGAATTATGTTTGATAAAATATAACAAAATAACTGTCTGTCTTCACTTGAAAATGAAGCTAGCTTCGAATCGATTAATCGTTAACAATTAATTAATTAACAAATACCAATAATTGAAGGTAGCGTGAATTTGCAGAGAACGAGATCGAACGCTGCAGAGAGGAAGAGACAACGAAGGGTATTAATTCGGTTCGTCGATTATTTCGCGAAAAAAAGAAAGAAAGGAAAAAACGAGACGATTTCGAGACGAATGCCAACTCGCTTATCTCCACTCTCGCGAGGAAACATGTTTTGTCGAGACGTGTGACCCCTTTTTCGAGGCTTGACCGG
>NW_006263308.1:983786-986571 GCF_000469605.1 Apis dorsata | reverse complement strand
AAAAAAAAAAAAAAAAAAAAAAAAAAGAAGAGAAAAAAATTAATAATAATAAAAAGCCAAAAAAAAGCGTATGTATATGGTACGTATGATTTACGTAATACGTGAAATTCTCTCTTGCTATTGAAAATTACAACCGTGTAGCACTGCCGGTTAATCAGATTTCTCGAGCAACGTGAATTGGAGAGGATGGCGGGTGATTTTGTGCTGCGCGAAAGATCGTTGGTCCGTGAATGGGATCCATCTGATGAAAAAAAAAAAAAAATATTTAGAGGAAATATTTTACTTCCCGATGTAAACGATGAAAATTATTAGGAATTTTGAAGAAAATGAAAATGTAACGATCGAAATGTTATACGACGAGAAGAATCGTGATTGGATTAATTATAAGCGATTCGCTGTTCTATAATCATTGATATTCATTTCTTATAGGAATTCCATTGTTGTGATATCTGATATCTTTGTGTATTCTGTAACATATATAATTTTTATCGATATCACTTGGATAATATTAAGAAAAAAATTAATAAAATAATTAATATACGATGTTATATAATATATAAAATAATTTTGGATATAAAATTTGGATTTGATTAATTAGTAGATAAGATCAATATTAGCGTGAAATTATTCTTTATACGTAATTAATTACTAATTACTATATACATTTTTGTAAAATATTTTCAAAAATTGATTAGATGGAGAAGGAGGATTTTTTCTCACTTGATGAAAAAAAAAAAAAAAAAAAATTACATTTCGCATGCAATCAACTTGCATACGCATCGTTGATTAGATAAACTCGGTGGAAATGTAGTAACCTTTGATGCTTTTTTTAAATAAACGCGATCGAGACTTATTACTCAATCCATTTATAATCGAGCGATGACGCCACGTTTGTTTTAACGCTTTTTTTATTATACATACGTAAGTCACGAGGATTTTTTCAACAAATTTCATGGAATTTCGAATTTACAATCGCGCGCAGCGAATACGTGTCGATTAACGAGAATTTTTTCTTTTTTTACTTTTTTTTTTTTTTTTTAAAAGATAGAATTTACAAAGGTTACGATGGTTTTCCAAGTACATCAGATACGTGTCGATTAAGAATTTTTTCTTTTTTTACTTTTTTTTTTTTTTTTAAAGATAGAATTTACAAAGGTCACGATGGTTTTCCAAATACATCAGATACGTGTCGATTAACGAGAATTTTTTTTTTTTTTTTTTTTTAAGGTAGAATTTACAATTCACGATGATTTTCCAACATCAGATAAAATACGTGAATATAAATATCCTTATTGTCAATGAAATTAAACAAATTTAAAGAAACTTCCTCCTTTTCGTGAAAAAATAACGATTAACAGGTTGCTCATCTTTACGGAGATATTAATATTCGATTATAATTCAATAAAATCGTTATCCACCACGATAATGCCTCCATTTATAACTCGCTGTTCATCAATATCTCATCACCTTGAAAAACGTAAATTCGATATTCGATTAATTCGAGAATTTTGTAATTTCCACTAGTCGAATGTCCCTAGAAAATTTGAAGTCTGATTAACTGACAGTGCTACGTCTTTTTCTTTCTTTACTTTGAGAAAAACTTCATATATATTCATATTCGAAAATTTGAATCGTGAATTTTTTTTACTTTCTTAATACTTTTATAAATTCGAAAAGTTCCTGAAAATTTGAAAAACTTTCAAATTTGAAGTAAATTCGATATTTGGAAATTCAAATTTTTCAAATTTTCGCGGGTCGAATTGGCGCAAAAATTCCTAGAAAAGTATAGGTAACATTTACAATCCAATATTTCTACGATCTCTGCTCGTAAACGTTTCCATATAGTATTTCAGACTTGTATGTTCGCATAATTAGATTCAAGTTGAATTGTAAAGAGATACTTCGCTCGATTGCGGTTAAATAAAGAGATGGTTTTGCTGTCAATACATATATATATTTTTTAAAATAAAAATACCATAAAATGACGAACTCCTTCGTTATATCATCGACTCTATTCCTTTTATCTTCGACGAGAAAAATAAATTAAAAACTGATTCTTCATTTATTATGTGTCACTCCAATTTCAATATATCTTGAAAAATAAGGAAAAGAAGTTTTAAAAGTTTTGGAAAAGAGTAATATATCGGATAATTGCCCAAGAGAACATCATACTAATCAAATTTTGTCAAATTCGATCCGGTTCCTTTTCGACCCCATAATAGGAAATCGTTCCATCTTTTTAAGGTTATGCAATTGGCCTCACAGCGGCGCGACATCGATTTGCTTGCCGTAGAGAAAGCGAGTCGAAGGCTCGTTTCATCATCTCGTCGATGCATAATTTGTCCATTTACGGATGTTGAAGAAAAAAAGAAAAAAAAAAGAAGAAGAAGAAGAAGAAGAAGAGAAAAAGAGAACTCGCCTAGTCTTACTCGTTCCCCTCTTCTTTCCCTCATTGTTCACACGGTATCCGTCTATTCTGGAGGAAGCAGAGGGATTTTTTTTATTCCGTTGTCCGATTATCTTGTCTAACACGGACGCAGATAAGTCGCGCGATCGAAGGCGAGAAAAAGTGGGTTACACTCGACGAATCGCAGGAAGGAAATGGGCTGAGTGTTAGTGGAGATTAGTTGGACGAGGAGAACTCTGCGAAATTTACATTGGGATGAATCGGGTGCTCTGTGCTCAGGGTGGATAGGGTGAGGTCTATTTATTTCCTTGAAGCTTTGCTCCTTTCGATAGATTTAGACCAGTTCTAACCTATATTAGATTAGAAAATGAATTTAGA
>NW_006263308.1:982361-983498 GCF_000469605.1 Apis dorsata | reverse complement strand
TTTTTTTTTTTTTTGCCAGTAACTTAACCTAACCTAACCTAACTCTGTCTCGATCAAAAGCGTATAACTTTCGAATCGATATATTCCTAGATTTAATGAAACCTAACCTATTTTAACCAAAGGCACGCAAAATACGTTAAGAGTATTAAATTTCAAGTACATATAACTTTCGAATCGATATTATATTCCTACATATATAGTTAAAGCCCTCATATTTCGCTTTTTCATCGAATATTATATGCGTGATGCCAATAACCTAACCTAAAATCATATAGTATTAACTAAAAATATCAAATTTTAAATACTTCTCAACCGATATTATTCCTAGATTCTATATCCATCTATTTATCCGTCTCTTCGTCAAAACCATTTAAAAAATAATGAATGAAAAATTTAAAAAAAAAAAAAAATTGAAAGCAAAGTTAAAATATGTTAAAATATATAATTTACATTCCTTCCATTATAAAAGATTTTCTTTGTTCTATGTTCGAACATACTCGAATCGTTTACCATTGAAATTTCGCAAATAGGAACGCATGTGTTGACTGGCATAAAAGAACGGATGCGCGATGATAACGTTCCATAGGAAACGACCACGCGTGACCCTGGCATTATACATCGTCTCGAATGAACGCGTGTCCTCTTCGTTCTAACAAGAGTGCTCATTCTTAAGGATTTGCGATTTTTCGAATCCCCTTAAAAAAAAAAAAAAAAAAATAATGGCGGAAAATTCGAATAAAACCTTCAATTTTGATTCGAAATTTAAACATTTTTTTTTTTTTTTAACTTTGATCGAGATTCGCGTTACATATTTCTTTTATATATTTCTTCTATTCAAACTCTTTGATTGTTTCGAATGATTCCAAATTATTAAGAATTATTCTGTTTCGCCAACATTACCCATTTTCTCGAGAATTGTTCAATTTCATCCGTGAGACTTCACAAGTCTCAAGAATGAAAAATAAATAATCTTAAGTGAAACAGAATAATTCCCCTCTCAACAGTTTCGAATATTTCCAGTATTTTTAGAATCGCTTTTAAGAATCAGATTTGTAAGGATTCGAGGTGTTCCAAATCCCATCCCTATATCAGTCACGCTATTTCTCGTCTTTCTCGAATTTTAATCGTCCTCGCCAA
>NW_006263308.1:981852-982282 GCF_000469605.1 Apis dorsata | reverse complement strand
CTCTCCCTTCCTTTCCCTTCCCCTTTCTGCTCCCCCCTCCTCCCTCCTCCCGTGTTCGATTTACGTAAACGTCGGTGTTATAACACACGGTGTAAAAATAGAAAGTAACATACCTGGTCGAAAACGAAGGTTCGCGGCCAATGAGTAATTTACTACCCGTTAGACCTTCTCCCTGATTCGGGGGCCAGATCCCGCAAACGAACCTAATATCTCGAAGGTTATCGTGTTTCCAATTAAGCGGCGATTATCCAAACATTTTCCATCCAACACTTCCGCACACGTCGGCCGTCATTACTGACGGCGAGCTCATCAGCGATTGATTACGATGAAAATGTAAGCCCTTCCCCTCTCCTCCTCCGTGTCAAGGAATTCTGTGTAGAAATTAATTGAACGGGAATGTTTTATCTCTTAGATACTCTCTTTATGAATT
>NW_006263308.1:976710-981469 GCF_000469605.1 Apis dorsata | reverse complement strand
GAGAGAGAGAGAGAGAGAGAGAGAGAGGGAGAGAGAGATTGGGATATCTTGTTTGCTATAAAAAAAAATTAGATCAATTGAAAAATTTGGAATCTTTAAGATCTATTAATTTTATTAATGATTGAAAAAAAATTATATATTATTTCTAATAAATTTTATTTATATTTTCTTTCATGCAAGAATTTTTTCTAATCTAATTTTTGAATTCTTAAATTTTTTGGTCACAGATTGAATTCTGGATCATAAAATTGTAAAAAAAATGATGTATAAAAAATTGATGTATAAAATGGATGTATAAAAAATTACAGGTCTATTTACAAAAGATCCAAGATAAATTTAAAATTCCCATTTGTATCGTTATAAATTTTTCAATTAAAATTGACGTTTTGCAATTCATTCTGTACATATACGTACATATTTCTAATATCTTTCTCTCTTACGTGGAATTATCATCCTTTGTTTCTTGTATTTTAATAATCGCATAAATGAATGCATTCGCAAGTCGTGAGTGGTCAATGATCTATTAAGAAAAGTTAAAAGAGGTCTTGATCCAAGAAAATATTATTATTTATACTGCCGCTGTGGCACGATTTGCAAAGACTGTTTTGCGTCTTACGTCAGCCCTTCGTGACATCATGGATGATGACAATAAAATTTTGCTTTGATCGAGACTGGAATAAACATATTGTAACGATTTGTAACCGAAACCTGAAAACAAATATCAGGTATCATTCTCTTGGAATGGATAAAAATTTCTGACAAAATTAGAATGGAAGAATATAAGTGGAAGTAAAACCGGTCGACTCTCCATTCTAACTCGTGTCTCGATCATTGTCGTGCCACTGTTCTCAAAGTCAAGAACGAAGGGTAATCGAGTGTCTGGTATGGTTCGTTACGCTCAATTCTATCGTTTCGCTTGTGTAGCCTAATCGAGATCGCAACACATGGCACGTGTGCTCTGGTTGATTATTTAGCAAGTTCAATAATCGTGTTGGAATTGTCTTCTCTTTCTGTCGAATCATTTTTAAAATATTAACATTAGAATAAAATATATTTATATACATATACTTAGTTTTATTGAGTTATCGAGAAGTCTTCTTTTTTGAAAGAATCAATTTTTTAAAAATTGAATCTGAATATGAATGCAAATGATAGCATATATCAATTGTTATTTTTTTCTTTTTTTCAAATAAAATGTTTATCAAGAAATTTGAATTCAATATTCAAATACTATTATTATTTGTGTTTGCCTTTTTGATGTATATTGTACGATTCTTAAAATTGTAATTAATGAAAAGTTATAGGTTAGGTTTGAATCTAATGTTAATACAAACGATAATATTTCAACCTTGTACTATTTTTTTCAGATGTATATTCTTTTAATATTGAAATTTTAATTATCGTGTTTTTAAATTAAAATTCTTTTACTTATTTTTAAGATACTAATTGTTGGAAGTAACATTCCATATAACCACCAAGTTAAAATTTAGTCTAGACGAATCGATTTTGGCTAAGTTAATTCTGTTCCCTGACAAAAAATAATTTATTTTTACCAAAAATGAAACAACCCGCTGAAAAAAAATAAAGCAAACCTGCAATGAATAAATTATAAAGCTTGAAGCACTAACAATCCGAAATCATCACTCGATTTTTTATTTTCGTCTAATGTAATCACATTGAATAGATAAAATCTAGGTTATGTTCGGATCAAATGTAATTACCTCTGCATTATATCTAATGTTACCAATTACTTTAATTTACATCTTAAGTAAAAATTTCTCTAGTTAATCATCGTAAATACCGAGTAATTTCCCTTGAAACAAAATTGTTATTTATTCACGAACAAATCTTTCAATTTTTTTTTTCTTCGTTTATTATTCATTATTCGAACAATAGATAAAGTCCAACTTTATGATCAATAATCACACGATTCACAAGACGTAAAAAGTGATAGAAACCTGTTTGATCTTGGTCCAGAAAGGATCGAGTTTTCTATGCGATGTGAAGAATTTGTCGATGACTCACAGGGCTCAAAGGATTCTTGCTAAAGTATCGAAGTGAAGGGAAATGAATGTAGATGGTGCGATCATCGTTGACTCTCCCTCGCAATGACGGCGCGTCAATTGAATAAATCTTTAGAAGAAGGACGAACGTTCCATTTCGTAAAAATTCATATCATTCCAAGCAAGTAAAAATAAATAATGATTTATAATAAATTAATTTAAAATCAATTTTGCAATTTTGCAAAATTAGATATTATAAAAATTCAAAATTTGTTTTTAGACAGTGTCAATTTTTCACAAAATATACAAGATAAAATTTTTTTTTTAATGAACAAGTGAGGTGTGATAAAAGTTGAAATACATACCATCTTTTTCCACTTCCATTTTAATCGTTCATTTTTCTAAATAATTCCTGAGCAAAGTTGGCCAAGTTAACCTATTGAAAAAATATTTTATTAAAAACAATTTAAACAACACTTATTTATAGCTATTCTAATTGATTTGTTTTTCGTAGAATCTTGGCACTATAATTATTATTTGATACTTTGAGTGATAAATTACCGAAATAACTTTATTTTTAACATCAAGTTAAAATTTTATTTTGCTTCTGATTTTTGTTGCTATTGTCGAGTAACATTGTGGAAACTTTATCAAAATGTATTCGCACATCGCAGTGTTCCTTTTTCCACGGAAGAAACTCGATAAACTTGTACCATATGCCCTTCTTCTAGACACCCGTTAATTAACCCGTTAATTGTTGGTTTGCCATGATGTTTCCACAAGTGAATAGAGAATTCTTGTTTCTCGTTAATACAGATATCCTAGGATCCATGAGTTTACAGTCGATCGACTGGCCGAAAAAAGTCACGGACAATTTTTTCCACGCAATCGTAAATCGCTTTTATGCGTGCGCCCCTTTGTCTTTTGCGTGACGACCCTGCGCGATCTCTGTATATAGGAATACATGGTATATAGGGTGTCTCGGCAGTTCAAGTGGGTAAAGGGTTGAAAAGTAAAAATGTTTTTTTTTCATTAAAGCAGTAGTTCTCAATCTGTAATGTAAATGGCTATCTATTAGAGAGTTACAAAATGTTTTTTAAAGAATTGGTATTATTTTTAGTTCACGACTTTTTACTTGTTTTAATCGGACACGATTAAAGCATCGTATTTTCGATAAAATTATTTTTAAAAATTCTTTGAACGAATATTTGACTATTTTTTGTAGTCAAATTTTTATTTAAATACATTTTCGCATACAGAATATTATTATTATCCTTTGTTCATGTGTATATTTATTTGAGACACCCGGTATGCATCATTTCGATGTTTGAAGTCATATATTTGTGTGGAGACGCGCTTCAATTATAATAATTTTTATGGTTTGCATCTCTTAATTACTAGATGACGAGATGCCAGAGAGGGAGAGACAATTTTGAAGCA
Source organism: Apis dorsata (assembly GCF_000469605.1). Taxonomy (NCBI): domain Eukaryota; kingdom Metazoa; phylum Arthropoda; class Insecta; order Hymenoptera; family Apidae; genus Apis; species Apis dorsata. Next base: position 978,026 of record NW_006263308.1, on the reverse strand, counting down.
GACATCTCAGCGCATGAGGGATCAGACAAGCGTATAACGCGATTAGTCGTTAACGAGAAGCATGAAGAAATCTTTTAGTCATCGGTAATAGATAGACTGGACATAAATATTATATACTCGAAATACTATCGTGTGTAAAATTTTGAATATTTTTCGAATTTATTTTATTCCAAATGATCAAAGGATTTTTCTGGCAAAATCGAATTAATGAATAACGAATAATGAAAATATTTAAAAAATTTAAACATAAGAGAATAATCAAGCGTGAAATCTATCGAATTTTTTTAAGTATTTCAAGATTCTGATCCTAAACAATTTGATATGATTGTTTTACCTATTAAATCTTATCTTATTGTCAATTCTAATCAATTTTGATCACATTAACGAAAAAAATTTACTGTGACAAGATTTATTATATGAAAATATTGAAATCTTGTTACATTAGCTGTCACGAATACGATATACATATGAAATTTTTATGATTTCTTGAATAAAAGTTTATGATCTTTATCATACGTGTTTATTTAATTTATGAATTTCAAATGTAAATAAGTTTCTCGAATTATAAATTCGAGACGTTTGGAGAATGTTCGATATTTATATGCAATATTAATAATTTGAGATAACAGATGACCATCATATTTAATGTATCTATCTTTATAATTTTGGTAGTGAACTCAATTCTATGAATGTACAAATATTTGTATAAATATTTCTTTCTACATTTTTTTACATTTTTCACAATAATTAATTATAATAATTCATTCCATCAACTACTATATATAATTAATTATTAGAAAAAAAACAAAAATCTTTGGATTATCAAAGTCTACATCCATCATATTTCATATATATTAGATGATAGTATTAGAATACATTTTAATCTGTAAAGAAGAAATTATATTCTCAAAGTTTCATTCGTTTCATAATTCAAAACAATTCAATCTTCCCAAATTTTAAATTAAAAAACAAGAATTATATAAAATTACCTTGATCAAACAGATGCATTCAAAATTCCATTCATTCATAACATAAGAAAATCCAAAAAACATTCTTTCATTCTTCCATGCCTATATAATTATCCAATAACCAGAAGAATTACACAGAATGACAGAATTATGTCTCAAAGAGAAAATGAGCACGTATATATATTCCTACTTTCATAATCTACAAAAACATTCTCTCAGATTTCCATTCTCCAAAACATCAATCTTTCATTTCCAACTTTCTGCTCCATTCTCTACCCCAAATTTCCTATATACACACATACTTTATCAGTCTCACAGGACATCGATTTCTCATCGTTGAAACTTGTA
>NW_006263308.1:976136-976444 GCF_000469605.1 Apis dorsata | reverse complement strand
GAGAGAGAGAGAGAGAGAGAGAGATTCGTGGGACTTTCACAAAGCCAAGCAGCTACGGTGCAAATAAGTAGAAAAAAGAATGGGAGGGGGTAGAATGTGTCGCGAAGCACTCTCGACTACCCTCTTTTCTCCAGGTCCAGCCGTGGCTCACCCGCACAACCAAGAGAGGCTGCACAGCAGCTTATACCGCGAAACTGCCCTAATAGTCCATTGTCTAACATCCGACCGACAAATCCTCGTCTCTATACCTCGGCATCCGGCTCGACGACAAGTCACTGCCTCTCCCCCAATAACGAGTCTCTTCGATT
>NW_006263308.1:955652-976058 GCF_000469605.1 Apis dorsata | reverse complement strand
GATTTCTCCTTGTTCAAATTTTGCTCTCCTTTTCTCTTGTGTTTATTTTTTTTTTTTTTTTGCCAGATCTATAATTTTTGGATCGCGAGAAGATCGATTTAGATCTCTCTTACGCAACAATGTGTGAGTATCGTTACACTTGATATATTGATCGTACATATACGTGGATATTTATATACACTCGATCTTTGGAGAGTTGATTGTAGAAGCGAACATGAAAAAATTAGTTGAGACTTTATTATAATCTCTTTAGAAGAAATTGCTTTTTTCTTTTTATTATTATTTTTATTTGGAATAATTTTAATTAAAAAAGAAAAAAAAACTAAACGTATACATATGTGTCTTTGATTAAATAGTTTGAATTACTTTGAATAGTTTGAATTAAATGAAATGAAACGAGATAGAGCTCTATCTTTGTCGTATTTAATTAACGTGATTAATAGCCTATTTATATTTTTGTATATCAATTTTTGTATTCATTTTAGCCTCCAGAATTATTCGATTCTATTCGGCTATTTCGTGTCCATTTTTTATGTTTACCATAAAAGTATGACGATGCACGTAATATTGTGAAAAAAAAAGTAAAGATCGATTAGCATAGTTTCGTTTGACATTTTAAGAACAGGAATAAAATATAAACCAGATTTTATTTTTGTTAATTTTAAAAAGTTAAAAAAAAATTTCATTTTTTCCAAATGATCGAATATATTAGTTATTAAACTGAGTTTTTATTTCAAAATATTTCAAACTTGGAGCATGAAATTACGAAAAACAATGAAGGATGATTTCAAAAACCTGTGAAAATTATTAACTTTGAGTCAAATTTGTAATATAAAATTCTAACACTGCTATACAATAACTAAAAATAGTGAAAGATAATCTACAAATTCTCAATCGATCTTTCATAATTCAGTTTCCAATAGCATTCTTAATTTATATTTTCATCTCTAATTCGTGCATTTACTTTCGTGAAAAAAAAGTGCAATTTCTTCTGATTTCGAGCAACCAGATGACACATCGATAATTCCAGCGATCGGAAATAGATACAGAATCGATAAAGGCGAAATAAACGATGAGAATAACTTTTTATCTTGGTGATTCAAACTTACATGGTAATCGGTTATCCAATAAAGCGGTGACTTCACTTTTGGCACACTGTGTGTACACACAACAGGGACAAGTAAGAGCAGAACAGCTTCCTTTTTATTCGTGACTCGATGGGACGGAGAAAGCACGTGGCGGAGAAACGGGTATGAGTCATTATCCAGAAATACACGTTGCTCGTTCGAGATACCGAATATATTGAATGTCAATCGTTTCTTCTTCGATAAATCGGCCATCATCTATAACCGAGACCGAGATAACTCAATTCTTTACATTTTTTCTTTTCAAGATCTATTTGATTCACGAATTTCCTTCTTAATCACTCGACAAAATGAAAGTCAATACATATACGTTGCCATTTTATTAACAATCGATTTTAGGTATCGAGAAGAAAAGAAAAGTCGATATAGAAAGATATCGATCGAGTCTTATTTGTTAAGTTACGATTGAAGTTTATGTTAATCGAAGCGAGATCACTTCATCTCTGTCATCTTTGCTCGCTTATCCCTATTTCCGTCTCGCTTCTAACACAAACTTCGATTACTCGATATAGCTTGATAAACGAGGCTCGATCGATATTTTTATACACCAACTTTTGTTTTCGCCCGTAGAATCTTCCAAAAATATTTCACATTGTATCAACATTAATATATTTTGGATTAAATAGAAGTGCAGAGGCTCTTCAATCCTCAAATAGTTTTAGAAACATGATCCGAAAATTATTTTCCGCAGCTGAACGAACCTGAAGTATGGTTTACGTCATAGTCAGGGATGGAGTACAAGTGTGAATTGAGTATGATGAAGACCCTCTTTCAGGCTGATTACGATATACAATTTCAAAATCGATTTATCCTTTAAAAGATTGATTAAATGGTAATATTTGAATTTTGACTCAAGATAAATTACTGTAGGCAGAATGGATAAAATTGGAAGTAAGAAATAGGATTAATGATATTAATTTTTTTATTGTTTTTAATTAAGTGTTCTCTTATTTGATGTGGTTGATGAGAATTGATTTCAGTTTCATTATTTTTAAAGAGTGATTTAAAAAAATCTAATCATAATTAAACTGTAATAAATATTTATATTTATAGATCGAATTTTTATGTTTGATTAGTCAAAATCAATAAATTTATTACAAAATGAAGAAAAAAAAATCATTATAAGTTCGAATATGTATATCTTGAAATTTTTTGAATATGAATCTAGAGATATTTATTCTTTTATTGTTTTCAATGAGACGTTTATGTATCTTATTTGATATAATTGATAAGAATTGATGAGAGAATTTTTTCAGTTTTATTATCTTTTATAGTTTTAATAAATCTAATCAAAATGTAATAAATATTTCGATCAAATTTTGATCTTTGACCAGAATCAGAATTATTCAATAAACAGAATGCAGAAATATCAACGAATAAAACTTAGTACTTCTTCTGCTATAATTGTATATATTTTGTATAAATCTTTTTTCATTTAAAAATTCAGAAAGAATTTTCTTTCTATTATAAAAATCCTATATATAAAAAAAAATTTTTGATTATTACTTTGATTATTACAAATCAATTTTACATTCTAACAAAAAATCACATAAAATTGAAAATTTCTGAGTTCTGCTAAGAGGAACGAGATTTCCAAAACATCATTGTACATTTTTCTTATCAAAACGCAACGAAGCTCAAAAATAAACGATTTGAGTCATGCGTGCACTGGCATTCGACTCGAGGATGATCAGATTACGCAATCGATTATAATTATATTTCTGATGTAATTGTGCGTGTTTCAAGAATGAAAAACATTGTCTTTGACGTTGCTATCGGATTTCAGCGAAAGTTCAGCTTCGTTTCTCTTTTCTCTTTCTCTTTTTTCTTCATTTTCTCCAGCTTTCGATGGAATAAAAGCCTGATTTTATATGAAAAGAGTGGCGGAACCGACAGACTTCCGGCAAATGGAATTCAACTTCACCAAGAATATTCTTCATGGACGGTTGGTCGGCTTATTAACCATGTGTTTCAAAAGGGAAAACTAATTTTTTTCGGGTTAACGTGATTCCTAAATTGTGAATATTTAGGACGGAATATTTTCGGCTTTTAGTCACAAATATTTGATATCCAAGATTGTCCTAATTTGGCCAACGGATACTCTGAACTGAAATAAAGGCAAAATTCGATATCAACAGGATATGGATTATCCTCATCATTATTTTACTTTTCTTTTTAGATGTTTGCGGTTTTTTGGTTTTCCTATATGATTTCATTATATCCTGTCTCTCTTAAATTAGAATCTTTGCTAATTGTGTCTTATTTTTATAATATTCTTTCATTATTCTTGTTGCTCTCTTGTAAACCTAAAAAATCGATTATTGTGGTTTTCCATCGCAACCCTTTCTCCGTGCGACTATTTTCGATCAAGCGGAAATGGGTCTCTAGACGGATTGTTTACTCTCGCCGAACAAATACACCTCCCTTTCCGCCAAATCAGGCTATAACCGCTCTTCCATCATTTATCGCGCTGAAAAAAAAATTAAATTGTGAATTGAGCTATAAAGAATGATTTAGATAGTGTTTCGTTAACGCTAGTTTCTTTAATAAGAAAAATTTAGATTATAGTTCCAATAGTATGTTCCAATAATATTTTATTAATTGTATTTATTGTAACGAGAAAAAGATTTTGATTTTTATATTTTGATTAATATATAAAAAAAAATAATGAATATAGAAAAATTTATAATACTTTTTAGAAATGAACTTAAAATTTTTAAAATCAATTAAATAATTATTCAGAAAATTTCAAACTTTTTAATTGATCAATTTCATTTCCACTATGAATAACAATTTAATGATTTAATTTAATGATTTGTTCAAGCACAAATGAACTGCAATCAAATTGCTGTTTATATATATATATATATATATATATATATATATTCTATTTTTATTCTGAATATTTTTAAATTATTTTTATCTATTATTCTTAATATTTTTACCTTTTTTAAACACCTAAGGTTAATGGACGTTCAAAATCACGACTTATAGATAACATCCATAACGTTTCATGTAAATCGTATCAGGATGATCTCTTGGCGTGTAATGTTTTTCTTCTCGATGGCCGATATAGGTAATCACTTTTAACACATCAATGTTTTCAAAGGGTTGAACCAAAAGATTTAACTCTCTTGGAGATACTTAAATTTATTATTAAAGCCTTCAGTGGACAAGGTTTGCCTCTTTCAATTTTTCAAAGAAAACACTTTCTCAAATACCTGTGAAAACAGGAAAAAATGATCTCTATTCCTAATTTGAATTCTCTAGGAATTATCTGCTATTTTTAGATTCTATCGATTGATTTGAAGTGACAAGAATTCTTGATAATTTTGATGAGAAGATCACGTAAGATTGATTATCAATCGATTGAACTAACTAGAATGAGTAATTAACTAAAATAATGTTTCTTGATCCGTGGATGAATATAATTAGTTTCATTTGAATTTATTTATGAAAAATTTATAAAAAAAGTTTGTAGAATAATATAGAAATTTTATGATGAATTTTATTTTATTTATTTCAATATTCTAGCGGATATTGAAAAAAATATTAAAAATTCATCATAGTTATATTTGCAAATAATAAATATTTTATATTCGTCATGGTATAGACTCTGAATATTAATATATTATATTATCATTTAATATTCTATTCATATTCTTATCAGATCTTTGTGTATATACAGACTCTTAAAAATAATACATTGTATCTATTTGATCTTTTTAAAAATGGACTTATACAATGAATTAAATATAAAAAGAAGAAAAGTGACAATTTATTTGATTGTTATAAAAATCGTGTATCAAAAAAGTATTGAGAATTAAAATACCGCCTGGTGTTTGGAGAAAAGCGTGAAAAATGTGTTCATGCATGTCACGTATGTGATTCCTCTACTCTCATCGAAAATTAATGAGCCATCCAACCGAATTCGTTGGTATTTACTCATCGTTGCTTCATCCGATGTCGTTCTTCAATGCCTTCCTCCGATATTAATTCCGATTTAAGATTTAAAAATTATTGTGTCTCCTAAAAGAAAAAAAAAGATATTAACATATTTTTTGAAGGCCATATGAAACTTTCTATTCAACATTATGTCGATTTACGATTATCGCTGTCATATGACTTTATAATTGAAGATATAATTGAAGTATAGTTGAAAAATTATAATTAAAGATATTGAAAATAAAAAAAGAAAGATATGTGTTCCGAAATTAAAATTTCTCGAATAATATTTTGATTATCGATTTCTTTATTGATATCTTATATTGATCAATGATTGAAAATAATAATTATTTTACATTTTAATTAACGTTTCATAAAATTTTTCTGTGATAACTTTTAAAATTTTTAAATATTATAGAACACATTAATAATTTAATATATTTTATACATTTGATCAATATATATAAAAAAAAAAGTATCATTATTTGAACTTGACTTTCGAAATCATATTACCTAACAAAAAAAAGAAAAGGATATTTTGATTCAAACATTACGAAAGTGATCATGTTACATTGTTCATTCTATAGAGAATACAAACAGTTGGAATACATTATCGACAATGAATAACGATCTTGTTGAACGTAACAGTTTCGTAATAGTGAACTTAGGGTTGCAAGAATACTATAAAAGACAAAGGAATCTGGATTCAGAATGCAATGACAGGGAACACGAGCCGTTAAGTGAGCCTCGTAATTTGTCGAACCGTCTCAGGTTACACCCAGAGGGGTGAACACCGGGTGAAAATAGGAGAGGGAGGAAGTCATGGCCGAGATTCAGGGGCGAGGAGAAGGGTGGATAAAGCTGTGGTTAAGCGGCATGTTTAGAAGGCGTGCACACTATCTCCCTTGTTTGCTGTAAAAACAAACCTGTGTAGCACTTTAGAGAGCCTGTTCGATCTCTCTGAATCGAGTTCTGCCTTTGTGTCAGAGCATTGTAACCTCCTCAAAAGATTGTTAATGAAGATAAATGAGCTCTTCAGTAGCCTAAGTAGTTTTATTAGTAACTTTTTGTCATTCAAGATGTAATTATTTTTTTGGATAGACTTTTAAAGATCTTGTTCAATCTTTGAATCCAGTTCTTTTTTGATCTTTTTAATTTTCTTAAAGAGTATTTTAAGTTGTTGATGAGGATAAGTGAGCTCTTGAGTGGTAGTTTAAGTAGCTGTATTAGTGTTTGCCATTAAAAATATGATTATTTTTTTGAGTAGAGATCTCTGTAACAAATTTTTTTTTTGATAATTCTATTTGATGATAATTTACTCAGAGAATCTTTAGACTATTGATGAGGATAAGTGCTCTTGAATGATAATCTAAGTAATTATACTTATATTCTTGTAGATCTTCTTTTAATCTGTCATAATATTGTGACTTCTTCAAAGAATCTTTAGATTGATGAAGTGTAAGTGTATTGTTAGTTAAATAATATACCTGTATTGAAATTATTATTAAAATTATAATTTTTTCGTTTTTGATATTTTCTTCTTCAGTTCTTTAAGATAAATAAAGATATACACCAATGAAGGAATATTAAAATTTTAACTTCGTAATAGCACAGTTTTTTTCAGATCATAGATATTAAATCCATTAATGTATTAAATCTCGTAATACTTCTGTTCCTAAATTATTAAAAAGTAATTATTTTTTTTAAGATATCATTATATTATATGATATTGTTATTAGAATAAAAATCATTAATTTCTACACATATTAAAACATCTTCTATAATAATTATCTAAAATAATCAAATAATATCAACTTCTTCCTATCGAAAAAACTTCAGCTAAACCTAACCTAAAGAGAATATCATTTTATCGGCATTTTGTGAAATTAATTCACGATTATCTCCAATTTTACGTTGATCTTCACGTTGAATGAAAAGAGTCAATGAAAGAAGTAAGTTCGTTTGAAATTCTGTATCGACAGTGTATCTATTATTTTTTTTTTTTCTTTTTTTTTTCTTCATTCTCTTTAATTCTTTCACGATAGTATAGTTCAGTTTTTCGAACGTTTTCGACGCGTGAGTGATCGTAGCCCGAGGGTTGGAACGTTTCTGTCGGAAAGTCGAAATGTGTGATTTCCGCAATTTCACCCTTCCAAGAGGATTGCCCGTAGCATTCGTCTTTTTCACGTTCTAGGAGATATAAAAGTTCGTATAAGATGATCTCTAGTTTCTTTTTTTCGATCTTATCGCGTCCCCTTGTTCGGTTTATGGCATGAGAATCAACACGTGACACAAGTTGATTCAATCGCAAACGAGAAATTTGAGGTTAGGATTCTTTTACTCTCAATAATAGAATTATATATAGAATAATAGAATTTTTTTTGAAGAGAAAGATTAAGAAGATGTCCCAAAAATAGGATTTAACTAAATTATTATACAAAATATGAAAAAAATCTTGAAAATTCGATTCTAAAAATCAAAATATAACATAACAGTGTAACAATTGATTAAAACTTGCATTTTATCTTGCTAATACAGATTTTTGTCAACTCAATGGAAATTTTCATATTTTTAAAGATTGAAGAACTAGAGTTGATCAAAAGTGTTAATATTTGTATAATGTATAATATACAGTGACTTAGAGAATCTAACCTAAATGCGTGATAATATTCTTAAAAATGCAAATTTATATAAATTTCTAAATATCACAATGTATCATTCCGTAGCTCTCATAACTTATAACTCATGTAAGAAATTGAAATTCAATTCAAATATTATTCAAAGGCTAATTATGTTATAAATATTACTAACCTCAACACCTGACACTATGTATCTTCCTTCAAGAGATCATAATTCTGTTTCTTTCGCAACAAACACATGTACAGAGTAGCTATCCAAAGTTACTGTCTGCCAAAAATCTGCACGAGGTCTTTTCTCGAGCTTGAAAGGCAGTTAAAATGCAAAGGCTTGGTCGAATGAGACTAGCGCCACCTATGCAGCCTCAGGTTCGCTGCTGTTTAGTATTCTACGTGCTGACAGCCCTCTTTTCCACGCCTAACCGTCCACGGCCATCCTCCCACGGTAACCTGCTTCGACATGGCATGTTCTTCACATTAATATAGAGCGGCTTAAGACAAAAGACGATCGACCTCGTAGCCCTTCTCCCTTCGAGAAAAGGTGTACTTGACTGCAGCGCCATCTAGCTCGCTAGCGCGTATATTTTCGTTAAGTTGAAGCCCCTGAAAGTCCCTTAAATTGGAGGATTTCTTACTCCTCCATACGTGTTGAATCTTGACCTTTGAGAGAAAAGAAGAAAGAGCGATTGGAAGGAACATAGTGATCCTGACGATCAAAGAGGATTTTTCTATATGATGTGTAGTATGTACCTTTTATGTTAGTCTTGAAACGAAGTGTAAACGAATGTATCAAGTGAATAGATATAGATGAAAAGATAAATAAATATAAATGAAAGTGCTTCGAAGTTTGAATTTGGCATTAAATTTTAATTCAAAAGATCCAGAAATTTAAATATCTAAGAATTTAAAGATTAAAAGGATTTGTAAAAAAAATCTGAAATTCAAAAATATTTTAAAAGTGAATAAAATTTAATTTAAAATCCAATGGTCCAAAAGTAACCAAAAGATCTAGAATTTCAAGATTCAACTTCTGAATCCATATTCGAAATAACAAAATTATATCATTTGACTAAGGCTTGCTTAAAAGAATGAATTTATAATTACCAAATATTCTCCAACATCGTTTAACCTCACAATTAAGCTCATGTTAAAATTATCGTTTGATTATTTTTCCAATATCTATTATTTTTCATCTTCGATATATATATTTAGAAAAGAAGTAATCAAAATCAAAAAATCTATATTACTATTTCTATTTCAAAATCAGAAATTTCGAGTGGTGAATCGAATCAGAGGCAGTGTTCTCGTGTTATGCAATCAACACGTGCGTGCAAACTGCACGGCATTGGTTTAACGATATGCAGACGCGCTCACTTATTTTTTTCGGGACCAGTTCTCCGGTGAGTCATCGGTCTGGACTCATTTTTGCACCAGGTTTAACGACCTCGTTTATCTGTATCTCTCTCTTCTGTCTTTCATGTATCTTGTTGATCGACCTGTTTTTGCAATATTTTTCTTTTTTCTCGAAATCTTGAAATTTGGATGTTTTTCGAAATTCGTCTGATAATTTCGTTTAATTTATAATTAATCTTTGTATATTGTATATATTCGAATAATATGTAAATGATTGAGAATATTTTAATATGAAATTAGAATTTTTTTTTTTCAATAAAACAAATTTCAAATAAAACAAATATTCAAAAAAAATAAGATAATAATATTCATAATCGTTATTACTATCAAGAATAATGTTTGTCTATTGCTATTTAATACAAGAATTTAATATTATTAAATTATAAAATACGTAAACGTTCATAATTGATCAGCTGATTAGAAGATAATAGAAAAGTGCAAGAAAATTGATCAAGGATATTGACAAGTTGATCGAAGCGGTTCGATATTCGCCATAGTGGAAGTTTCGAGGATGAATTTCCCGTTGGCCACTTAAACTGCGCCGACACGTATTTCCCATGCATTTTAAGGATTTCGGACAGCGTGAGGGGCCTGTGTTTTGTCGAAGTATGAGCACGTAGTTGTCGTGAAAGGATCATAGAGTGGACTTAGCTCGGGAATCCCGTGTAAAACTTGGCTGGAATAACAAAGTTTTGTCTCTTACCTTCTCCATTTTCTTTGCTCTCATGGAAACGAGTCTTAATCGACCTAACTTCATTTTCTTCGATTTTTTGACTAAATTTTTGAAAATAGATGGTACTTACATATTTCTCTTTTCCTTTCTTTCTTCTTTAGATTAAATAGTTTAACAAAAGAAATCAGTCCTAATTAGATGATTAAATTTATTTAATTGGAATTATCGTAGGAATTCAAGTACGTCGTAAAATCTTGGGTGATCTCTTCATTCATACAATAATTTTAAATATTCTGTCCAAATAACTCTTCTTTCTCACGTATAAATTTTTAATATCATTCCTAATATGGTAACAAGTTATTTTCACAAATCTTGACAAAGCTTGACCAGATTTTTTTTCCACTTTTATCATTTACATATATTGATATTCATTGATTCAAAAAGAGAGAATGGAATAGGGCGCCAAATGACTCAATATAACCTCAACTGACAAAGTTTCTTTAACATCAGTATTGTTTTTAATATGGCCACGAATTATCTTCACAAGTCTTGACAAAATTCCATTCATCTTTTTCATTCTTACTATTTACATTTGTAAAGTGAATCGAATATTTATTTCGATTGATATTTTAAAAAGAGAAAAAGAAAAAAGCCAAATAACACAAGTGAAATTTATCTTTAATATCAGTATCTCTAACAGTAAAATTTTTAATATGATTACGAGTTATCTTCACAAATTTTGATAAAATTCAACCATTCTATTTTTTCATTCTTATAAATTACATGTATAAAATGAGCCGATATTTATATCTGTTCATATTTAAAAAAAAAAAAGAAAGAGAGCCAAATGATATAACCTCAAAACAAAATTTCATGACAAATTTAAACGAAAGAATATAATTGTTTATTTAAAGTTTTTCAAGCAGAATGTTGAAGAAGCTGCATGAAAAAATTGTTTCAGTTACCACAAGTAAGTCTTTTAATTTTCTTTGTGTAAATTTTTTTTGCCATTGATATTACAACGAGATAACAGGGAACAGTAAATCTTAATTGTTAAACATATGATTTCGCATTATCATTGATCATGAACAAATATTTCCCGATATCTTCTTATCTAAATTTCCACGATCTAGTAATCTCATAAATTCCATTAAATAAATTTCGTCAGCCTTGTAAGAAAAGTTAATACGTAACGAAAAAATGTTCATTTTCTTTAAGACAAGTCTTACGTGTTCCAGATATGTGATTGGCAAAAGGCAGATAATATATCTCGCAGCTTATCTATCTCTAATAATACTAATAATATATCTTTACGATTCGGTTTTATCAATTCTATGGAATCGATCGAAACGATCCATGTTTCATTACATATTACCAGCTATTCATCAATCATTTACAAAAATAAACCGTTCTTTCACCAGAAAATTGCAAATCGTTGAAGCTTAAAACTAATTTTAACTAGAGAATTAATGAGTCGACATTCGTGTCATTATCCTCTATGAAATTTTTTGTTCTCAGTTACGTAACGTTACGTCGATCCCCCTACCCACGCGTGTACCATTTTGTACGCGGAAGTGAAATCCTTAACCTAGGTAATTTTGCTTAAATGAACCTCAAAGTTTCATTTCCTCTCGTATGTTAAAAAATAAATGTATCATAAACGGTTTCGCCGTTTATGAATAATATTCCTTTTTATTTTTCCTTATTATTTCGTATCATCATTTTAGCACTAAATGAAAGCATTGGAAATCGATTAGAAATCAGTTTGATATCGTTTATAAGCAGGAAGTGGCGTATGCGCTTCCGGTCACGTGGTCAAACATCATCTCGTTCGCAAGGAAACGCGACACCCGAGATATTAATCGCGATTAGCAAGATCCGCCAGATGGCTGGTTTTTGCTGGATCATGCTTTTCAACACTGATTGGGCGCCACAAAACGGATGCCACGTGTTGTCGCGCCACGATGTTAAGAGAATGGCAGTGAGGTTAGTACGAGTTATATTGAGTATTTGTTGAGTATTTGTTAATGGAATCGATAAAATGTGAGATAATTAAAAAAAAAAGCTGTATTATTTTTGAAATGAATTGAAGAAATTGTTTAAGGAATGAATTTTAATTTTTGAAAATTATTGCCTGAAAAATTACGAATGTTTAAATATAATCTTATATGATTTAGATTTTTTTTATGTATAAAGAAATTAGAATTTGGATTAATAAAATTAGAATAACTTTCAAAAACTTTAAAGGTAGATATGAAATTGTTTTATTTTCAATCAATTTTTCGATTCATAACGTGAGTTGTCTTGATAATTGTCTCCAGATGTTTCTCTAACTTTTATTTTCTCGCAAGTGTTCGTTTTTATCCTAAATATAAATTCCAAGTCATCATGTTCTAAACATGGAAACAGCAAGGGATTGTATGATTCTCTATAGTAATTCTGGTGAATCTAGTAGATAGGATTTTTATTTGTCATTAATATATCATAATGGATTCTTGAAGTTTGTAATTAAATGATATTTCAATATTTTATTCTTACATTTTCCAATATTTTTTAAATTATAAATTCAATAATCAAATATCCCATAAAACTGAAATATAAAAAGATATAAAAAATAAAGGATACTTTAAAAAAAAAATTAAATGAAATATTTACAAATTTTTTTCAATAAAAATAAAAAATTATTTTGGAAAAATGGAAGATCGAACAAAGAATATTCAAAAAAATCTAGCTTTTTTAAATAAAGTATCCAAAGAAAGAAATTCTGATACATTCGAAGGTATTCAATATAGCTCAAAACATGAAACCTTTTCAAATGCAAAAGTATCAAAGAAAAGAGATCTTACGTACATTGGAAGATTAACATTTGATTCGTCACGTATAGATTCGTGGGAAACATTGGGTTTGTTATTCGCCTCGTAGTCGTAATATCGACACGGGTGCCGAGTTGCATAAGCTCGTCAGTCGTTTTCTCGCGTAACGATACTTTATCTCGACCAACCAATGTTCTCTCTTTCTTTTTTCTCGCTCTATATGTGTATACGTGTATCGTGTTGTTCCTTGAGGAGAAGAGACGTCGTTGACCCACGATGTCGAATCCTGGCCGAATCACGGCCGGTCGAATGGGCGGCCAATCCTGAATTTATATCGCGTGTTTAGGTGAGAATTGGTTCTTTATGAGTCGCACGTGAGCACACTACGCGATACATCGAGATATAGTCGATATTCGAGATATAGTCGATATTCGAGATATAGTCGATATTCGAGATATACTCGATATTCGAGATATACTCTATATTCGAGATATACTCGATAGATTTGACTTGTACGTTGACTGCACCAAATGTTCTCGTTTGTAACGTCTGTTTTCTTTAAAATATCGTTGTTTATTCATAATGTTGTTTTCTTTTCAATCTTTTAATATTTAAAGAACTGGAAAGGTACTTTGACATGAGACATTTTGCGTAAGATATCTTATAAATATTTATAAAGATATTCATGATGTGTAATTCATATATATTGGATGTTCAGAAAAAAGATAATTCTAAAAATGATGCTAAAAAATGTTCGATTGAGATTTGTTCATTAAATTATATATAGTTTAATTTTGATAGAAATAGAGTTTTGTTTCTTTTTTAAATAAATTTTAATTAATTTTTGTTTACCAATTTTTTAATTTTCTATCTATTTTCGTCAGGACATTCTTATATTACTAATGTACTTTGTTTTTCAAATAAATCTAATAATTTATAATCACCTCTAAAGATTAAAGAATGATGTTTGTCACATTAATTAAAAAATTATTGGAGCCCATCTCTATGGATGCTTGCTGAAGTTAAGAAGAATGATATTATATGTAAGTTCCTTTTTTCGCAGAATGACGACCTAGTATTTGATCAAGATGGCAAGCAATCTTTAGACGAGATACCTTTGATCGAGACACGCCAACAAGACTCCATACTTCACAGGTTAAGAAGAGGATTTTTAGATTTTTTCAATCCAACAACATCTACTTCTACTGAAAGTAAATAATTTGTTCTATCCCTTAACAATAAATTTTAGTATTATCGTTGAAATCGCTGTATTTTAACAGAACCTGGAAAAAACAACGCGGACAATGAATTGGATAACGATCCTCTCGTTGAATCCAATGATGACGAATATTTGGAAAAATCAGCCCACGATACTGCAGATGAATTCGAAGTCGAAGCTGATGAGGTCAGTTTTCATTAATCTAATTTAACCTAATCTAAATTTTCAATTCCAATAACAAATAAATACTAATATTTAACAAATATCATTGATGTTAGGACAATGAAGTTGGAAATGCAGCTGAAGGTCGAAGAGAATCAGCAAATTTTGGAAACACCGACGACGAAGATCTTGCTGGATCTGGAGAAATGGAGGGCAGTGCTGATGATACGCGGTTGCACAATATTGTACCAATCAGAGAAGAGAGAAGTAAACAATTAGTATTTCATTGTCATTTATCTAATTGGAATTTTTATTAACTTCTGGCTATGATTTTGCAGAATATTATAGAATAACCTTGATAGTTGGAGAACCGTTCAGAAGAGAGTATGTGGATAGGAATAGCAGAGAGTACAAGGAGCTAAGTGGCAACCTAACTCAACCTTTGGAAGAGTTGTTGAATCGTTATATTCCTAATGAAAATCATCATGCCAACGTTATTAAAATTTCGTGAGTACAATATAATTATACATTTAGAAGATAATATTCCGAAAAAAAGTACCAGTCTACTTTTTTGAAAACGAAGAATATATCTTGATATGCTGAATCGAAATGATTCAACATAGCAGGTATTTATGGAACGATAACGATTTCTCTTTATTGTTCAGGCCAACGTCCGACAGCTTCACGTCACAAGTTACCCTAGACATCGGTTCGACGTTCACGGATGAGATGGAAGTGCGAAACGTCATAGAGCAACAGCTGCACTTGCATTCGTTGGGCAACGTCCAAGTTCGACCAGAAGAATTCTCGTTTAGAGTATTCCAAGGCAAGTTGAAATTATTCGAGTGACGTGGAAATGATCGATTCCTCCTCGAAGACTTCGAATTCTCTTCTATCATCTGTAAATCGATTATCTGGAACGGAAGAATCTTCTTAAAATAAGATGGATGATTATTTGGAAGTACATGAATTTGGAAGAATCGATCAGCCCTTTTTTCATACTCTTGATCTGCATGTAAAGTACTACTTCTCGCTTTGATAATGTTTACGATTAGATTTTATTTTTCTCCATTATGTTCAAATTTTCGTTTATCTTTTCTTTTTTGATATTTTTTTGTTGCATTATTTTATCCATTCGGTGATTCTATATATACACCCATACACGATACACACACAATTAGTTGGAGAAGAGATAGAGGAACCGGAATGCGACCAATCGACCGAGATAAGGTGTAAAGATGGTACATGCGTGCTGGTCGAATGGCGATGCGATGGGATTCCTAACTGTAAGGATGGTTCTGACGAAGAAGGTTGTCCTGAAACAACGACACGTAAGTAGTAGTAGATCAAAATTCAAAATCAAATCATCTGACATCTGTAAATATGTATACAATTGTATATTTCTAATAGTGTACAATATTACATCATATTGATCACTTGTATTATTATATATTCATTTGTAATTAATTTTATTGCATGTTTTTTTTCTTTTTTTTTTTTTATCAATCTTTTATCAAAAGGATAGAATGATTACGTATTTTAATTTTACAATTTTAATTTTGCAATTTTAATTTTACAATTACATAAACTCCATTATTGTCATGATATTTTTTTCATATATATTTATTTTCTCTCTTTATGTTTATAATTTATATTCATCCTGCTAATCTTCGCTTCGATATTACGCTACTTCCGACTGTCCTAATCATCGAAACAATAGATGTCAGCGAGAATATCACAGAATTTTATGAAGAAATAACTAAGGAAATTAAAAAGGAGGAAGATATTGAAGGAGTAAAATTAAGCAAATGTCGCGCCGATGACACTGTTCGTTGCAGCGATGAAAGTCGTTACATATGCTCTGTACAGAAATGTGACGGCGTCAAGGACTGCGATGATGGCGATGATGAAGTTGGTTGTCCCCATCCAGGTATAGGTTGTCTAATGCTTACAATTACATAATGCTTGCTCACAATTACATTTTTGTACATAGAATTGTATATAAAATTGAACTTTTATTATACGTTAAATCTTTTTTTTTTCTTCATATTTTTTATTTTCAAAAAAAGTTAATAATTTTGATGATTAGAAAGTTACGAATTGATTGATTTTATAGGATGCAGTCCTGGAGAATTTGCCTGTGACGTATCTAGGTGTATACTCGCATCGCATCGATGTAATTTCATAAAAGAATGTGATGATGGGAGTGACGAACATGACTGCAGCTATCCTGGTAAGTTATTTTTTTCTATTATTAACAACTTTATTTTTCGTATGTAAAAGTCGTGACAAACATTTCCCAACTTACAACAGTCGATTGTTATTTCAAATTTAAAAAAAAAACAAAATCGATTGTTAAATTGCATTGTTAAAACACG
This sequence comes from Apis dorsata, assembly GCF_000469605.1. Classification (NCBI taxonomy): domain Eukaryota; kingdom Metazoa; phylum Arthropoda; class Insecta; order Hymenoptera; family Apidae; genus Apis; species Apis dorsata. The sequence continues at coordinate 959,674 of NW_006263308.1, read as the reverse complement.
TTACTTATCATTTAGGGAAAATATAGGTATCTACTTTTCGTTTTTACCGACCGTGTATCTTACCTTCGAAGACTTAATTATCGACTGATCTGCTCTATCGATAAATAATTTAACTCGTTTCGTCCGTGGACTGTAAAACTGTTTTATCGATGTATTAAATCGAGATTTCTACCACGTATCAGATTTATTTTGGATATCTTTGTTTTTATTTGATCAGTAACTAATTATGAGTAATATCGCTGATCGTCAAAAAATCGGAGACATGAAACAACGCGAAAGACAAGCCAGAACGTCGATTTTTCCCACGAAAAAAGGGTCAGGTGGAAGTCTACCAGAATATACCTACTGAATATTCAAAACTCGAGGGCTTTTCCCCTTCCGCTCTGTTTTACCGCGTTTTTTTCGCCGTTGAGAGGCGGATGATTATGTCAACGGTCACGGAAGTCGGTCACGTGATGCTGGAACGCGAATTTTTTGTAAGCATGGCGTGTCACCAAGTCTGTTATAAAAATTAGTGATTCTAGATTGAATCATAAAGTTGCCGATCATTTTTACCATAGGCTATTTTTTATCACGAAGTTATGAAAATATTTTCGTATATATATAAAATGGATCATTCTATTATCTATTTATTTGTGTAATTAAATTTTCATCTAAATAATATTCATTTGATAAGTGAGAAAAAAAAATTAAGGGAATAAAGATAAGAGAAATAGAAAAGAAATAGATAAAAGAAATAGAAAAAAAAAAAGAATTAGAAGAAGCAACAGTTTACAACTGTTGTCCTCAAACTAATTCTCTATTTATATTATTCTAACACATTTCAGATTAAATCAAAGTATAAACCTCTAGTATCAATTGCCATTTACAAATGGGCAAGTCGAGAAAGGCTGAATCTTGTCAAGTTTCTCGATCAGAATTACTCTCGGCTAATAGAGTGTACGTCATCTATGCGAGGTCTAGAAACGCAACAAAGGATATTAAATTCATCGTTTGAAAGAGACCAGAAAGTAGGCCAGATCACGAACAATAAGCCTAAGGTTAAATCCTCGAAAGTTTGATTGTAGACGAAACATGGTCCGATCTGATTGTACATCTTCGGCTTGACATTCTTCCTGGTTGTAGAACGAAAAAAGAGACAGGGATAAAGCAACATTTCTTATAAATATCTATAGACACGCAGCCCAGCGCTTTTACTGCTTCCAGTAATCGCGATGTGCATGCTTAATCAATATTCAAGTATTCAACCGTTGTGAAACCATCGACCTTATCCTCTCATTACTAGCGATGGGTATTCGACCTCTCCATATCGTGATCTTTTCAGAATATCGTCTCGTATCTTCGAAGTACATTCGAATTCATGTTAGTGGTTTTTCGAAATTTTAATTTTTGGATTTATACTTTGAATCTTTTTTTTTATAATAAATTTAATATTAGTTTTATAGTTAGTATAAACTTAAATTTTCAAAGTTGGTAAATACTCTAGTTACTTTCCTTAAATTTTAACTTGGCTTTTCAAAGCTTGGTAATCTTAACATAGGTTTTTGGTACTCTAAAAGTAATCCTTCATGAATCTTAATTCAAGTTTCCAAAGCTTGGTACTCTAGTAACCTTCCTTGAAATCTCACTTTTAAAGCTCTATACTCTAATAACCATCCCTTAAGTTTGAACTTAGTTAAGTTTTAAATCCTGGCACCCCAAGTAACTCTCCTTAAAATAAGTTTTTCAAACTTTAATACTCTAAATACCCCTAAAAACTTCCTTAAATAGTCATTCGTTCTCGAATAATCTTTCAAAGCTTGTTACTCTCTCCAATCTCTTTGTATCTCAACCTTTCAAAATTTCTTACTTCTACAATCCTCCATAGATCTTAAGTTAACTTAAGTCTCCAAAGAAGCTTGGTAACTCTATTCTATATCTACCATTAAACCCCACTTACAACAAACATTTTTGCAAAATACAACACTCGACTTCTATGAATATCAAACCGATTTCTTTCTTGATCATCGCGTTCCTTTCATCCTCCTTGAGGCCATCGCTATCGATGACCCTCCACCTCTCATCTCTCACTCACTCACCATCACCACCACCACCACCACCTATCCTCCACAGTGGATAGGAATGCGCATAACCACTTTCGTGCTCCCCCCTGGCTGCTTCCGCGATATGCCAACTCGGACGGGGACAATTATGAGCGTTGGTGGGCTTGGGATGAACCCAGCGTTGGTTGGAAGGCGGAAAACGAGGCTTCGGTGTAGCGGAACGTGGAGGGGGGGAAAGGCTTACGTTAGGCTGGTAGGTGGAACGACGGCACGCTAGGCACCGCCACGACAAACGTCAACCCCTGCTGTCCCAGGACATTATTCAGCTGCGTCCTCTCCACCTGGTCGTGTATATATATATATACATATATACTGTGTGTGTAAAAAAGACGTAGCTCATCTATGCGGCAACCGGTGCTGCATCATCATGCCGGGATGAATTTGTAAGCGGTTGTTGCCTTTACTTTTTCCCCCTTAATCGATAATGAGCGCTGGTGGCGGCGGCGGTTGAAAATGGTGGCGGTTCTGGGATATTTATTAGGGTTACGAAAAGGATGTCACCTGGTGACACCGAGTTACAACCTCGTCGTCGATATTTTGCCCTTTGTTATATATACCGGGGAGGGGTGAGGAGGGTGTTGAGCTTTAGTTTGCCACCGAGTTTCATTGATTCGAGTTTGAAGTTTGATTACCGTATACCGGGAAATTCTGTAATTTAATATCCTTTTTTTTAAAATTTTCTATTGGATAGATGAAGTGTAGAGATAGGTAATAGTCTCTTTCTCTCTCTCTTATTTTTCGAGGTTTATATGTTATCGAGAATGACGCCATATATTCGTCGTGTTTAATGGATTAGATCGAATTTAGAAATCGGAATGTAATTTCGTCGAATCAAGATTTTGTAAATGTCTTCTTTCTTGAAAATATTTTTCTTTTCTTTTTTTTTTTTAATTTATTAAGAATTAAGAAGGATCTGAGAAGAATCAAATAAATTCTTTTTAAAACATCAATTTTTTTGACCATTTCTTATTACACGTAATTATCATACGTAATAATATTCTTTTAAAATCATAATTTCGAAGATAATTTCCAGATAAAACTCAACCACCCTATAGAGTACTGCCGTTGTTTGTAGACCATATCTGCAGGATTATCCACTCGATAGTTAGATAATGACCGTGTGTAATATACCGATACTTAGCAGGAACATAATACATCAACGTCAACTCAACATCAAAAGGTGATCGTAAAACTGAACGCAATTCGATGTTTTACGAATTTCAAATCCAACAATTTCTCCAATATTATACATACATTATAGATCGATAAATTATTCTTAATCGTGAAACAACGCCTAATAAATGAAAAATTCTCAGATCTCCATTAATTTTTCTTTTCGTTGAGCACGAGAGAGAAAAACAAATTAAAAATTAATTCTTCCATTTTTATGCTTGAAACCAAATTTTATCTCCCGTGAATGGAGAAATTTTTATGCTCAATTTTTCGCTTCCTCCAATGCTCTCTATTTTTTATCATCAATGAAAATATTTTAAAATTGTTGCGACGACATTATATTGCGAACGAATTCCAAAGAAATTACCGAACAGTTTACACCAAAACGTTGATTTATATCCAGTTCGGGATGATTCGATCACCTGTTATGGTTGGAACAGCGCCAGAATCGATTTATCAGATTTCTTCAAGGTTGCTCCAACAAAGTTGACCGTTATAATTACGAGCGGATCGATGGACGATTGCTCAACCTTCGATATTTTCCACGTCATACAGCAACAGTCCCCGATTCGAGATCGTTTTTTCGAACACCCTGTGCAAATGTTGTTGCCTCGAATCGTTCGCCAAGATAAATATAACCACGTACCGATTAATCCTCGCGATCAGATGGCGTGAGTCATTTTTGACCCCAGCACACTTAGCAGCGGCAATAACGACAACGTTAATTAGATAAACGAAAATGATACA
>NW_006263308.1:954968-955429 GCF_000469605.1 Apis dorsata | reverse complement strand
CCTTTTTTTTTTTTTTTTTTTTAGTTGAAACGTTTTATTTAACGTTTTCATTTTATGCTCTCTATTTAGTTCTGTTAAATTGTAAAAAAATGTCCTTTTAATTTTTACGTAGAATCGGTATGAAAGTTTATCTCGTCGATTATCTCACTATTTTTTATATATTTTGAAATATTTTAAAACATCTTTTCAAACAGTTTTATTCAATAAATTATTTTTAAGAGATCTAGGGTCGGGATGTAATTTATTTTTCTTGGATGGAGATGATTGAATAAAAAAAATGCCAGAGATGATACATTTTCCAAGGATACTACAACAAACATAATATTCATTCCTCTAAACTGATTCTGGTTTTAATCGTGGTGGGTACATCTCCCTTATATATTTTGTGATTTTTTTTTTTAAATAAGTTTTGATGTCCAGAAGAAGAAATATTTTTATGAACAAATTGCGATTGAGCACTT
>NW_006263308.1:952426-954720 GCF_000469605.1 Apis dorsata | reverse complement strand
TTTTTTTTTTTTTTTTTTTTTTTTTATTAGTCGAGAGAACGAAAAAGCACGGTTTATTGACAAAATAAGCACATGCAAATGTGTCGTGAATGGTTGGCCGGCGTGATTTGTCTGAAAACTTCCTGCGCCCGAGTCGTTCGTTCCGCCTATAAATCACGTCACGAATTTCAGCCGCATCGCGTGATTCTTGATCGATAAATTAACGAGACCACTTAACTTCCGGCCAATTTTTTACGTTTCTTATGCCCATTTAATGTTTAAGTATATCTTCTTCTTCCAAAGGTATATCAAAAATATCGTACATCTTAATACAGTTTTCTAGGAAAATGGGAGATTTTTATTCAATTTTTCATGTCTAAATCTAAATCCAACACGTGACCCAATTACATTGTACTAAAGGTAAAAAAGAAAAAGGAAGAAGTTTCTTTTTTTCTTCTTCTTCAACTTTCAAATCTAGTCCAAATCAATCTTAATTCAAATAATTAAATATTTTACTATTATACGTTTTGATATTTAAAGAAATTCGATTTCTAAGTATAACTCCATTTATTTCGACTTTCAACGATATTTAAGAAATTATGGAAATTTGTGCTCGATTTTCAAACACATTTTTTTTTCAAAAATCTTCCAAGTTATATTGGCGCACTTTTTGTTGGCAAAAAGATGAGAATTGTTGTCGATTTTTCGGCCGATAAGTCGGTTCAAAGTCGGTCCCGAATTCCCACTGTTTTCCAATCGGCCCCAAGTACTGTTTCCCGATTTATCCCGATAAAGATTGAGAGATCGAGCAAAAGGTAATTAACCTGTCGTGTGTTATTGGCTGATAAGGGAGGCTGCTCTAAATAATTCCCGATCGGTCGCGTGAACTCCGACGAGCCACGAAATTTCGTGGACACTGTAAGTTTCTGCACGAACGAGCTTCGTGTGCGCCTTGAGCTCATTTCATAAATAATCAACACCGTGGGATAATGGCGCGGTCATCGGGGCCTCGATCGGTCAGATATCGAGCGCCATTATCGAAATAACTACGACGCACGTGGTGAAATAAATTTGCAATTTTTAACTCGTTAAATTCTTCAACGAATGAGTGTAAAAATTGTGCTACTCTTTTATTTATAAATCTAACAGAATTTCAAAAAAATGTGTTTAAATACTTAACTTCGCGTCTCTATAACGAGCGACTCTATTTATTTACTCTCTACTATTCGATCCCCTTAAAACATTCTAAAAAGCCCCTTTTTCAAAAAGATAAAAATTCTAAACTCGCCTTAAATTCTGCTATTTTGTTATCCAAATATATTAAAAACTCTCGTTGTTTCATAACAATTAACGAATCAACGTCTCTTTTAAAACCAATAAAATTCCATTTTCGTTCCCCCTTTTTTCAATCCCCAAACACATCCTAAAACACATCCCTTTTTTCAAAAAGAAGAAGAAGAAGAAAAAATTAAGAATTAAAATCCAAAAAAAAGAAGAAGAGCAAAAGAAAAAAAGGTGAAAAAATTAAAAATATTCTCCCAAACCGAATCAACATCTCTTTTAGAACCAAGAAACTTCATTCATCCCCCTTTTATTCAATCCCTTGAGAAACTCTCTTTTTTCAAAAGAAAAGAAAAGAGCAAAAGAAAAAAAAATTAAAAATATTCTCCCAAACCGAATCAACATTTCTTTTAGAATCAAGAAACTTCACTCGTCGTCCCCCTTTTATTCAATCTCATGAGAAACTCTCTTTTTTCAAAAAAAAAAAAAAAAAAAAAAAAGAAGAAGAAGAAAAATCCAAGAATTAAAATCCTTCCCCCAAAAAAAAGAAGAACAAAAGAGAAAAAATTCCAAAAATAAAAAATATTCCTCGAAATCGAATCAACATCTCTCTGAGAACCAAGAAACTCCACTCGTCGCCCCCCTTTTATTCAACATCCCCAAACATTCTAAAACTTCCTTTCTCCAAAAGAAAAAAAAAAAGAAGAAGAAGAAGAAGAAAGAACCAAGAATTAAACTCCAAAAAAAAAAAAAAGAAGAGCAAAGAAAAATCCTAGCAAATTCCAAAAATAAAAAATATTCCTCGAACTCGAATCAACACCTCTCTGAGAACCAAGAAACTCCACTCGTCGCCCCCCTTTTATTCAACATCCCCAAACATTCTAAAACTTCCTTTTTCCAAAAGAAAAAAAAAAAAGAAGAAGAAGAAGAAGAAAGAACCAAGAATTAAAATCCAAAAAAAAAAAGAAGAAGAGCAAAGAAAAAACCTAGCAAATTCCAAAAATAAAAAATATTCCTCGAAATCGAATCAACAC
>NW_006263308.1:949099-952041 GCF_000469605.1 Apis dorsata | reverse complement strand
ACACGCGACCCCCGAATCGTTCGTTTAATCCGTGGAAAGGGAATATTCACGACGAAGGTCAGAGCGTGGTGATTAGATTGGAAAATTCGGTTGGGTGGAAGAATTCGTGCTTAAGGTTTGATGTTAGACGATCGATTGATATATAGACGGCGAGATGGAAAGAAGTTTTTTTAAAGTTGTTTGTTTGTTAATGGATATTCAAAATATTGTGGTGGAAAGTTTTATTAAGATATAAAGATTTTTATCTTGATTTGAATTGGTATCAAGCGTTAAATTTGTATTTCGATTTAAAGTGTGTAAAGGTGTGCGATGAAAGAAGTAATAATAGAAGTTAATATAACGTTTTTAATTTTTCTTCTACGTTTAAAGAGAAAGGATTATTATGCACTTTTTTTTGAATGTGAGAAATTCATGGTTCGTTACGTTATTAATATATAAGACTCCCTTGTACGATAATTTTTTTAATCTCGATGTATTTTAAGACTTATTCGAATATCATCGTGTATATACGTCGAAGACAGAGAATTTATTCGAAATTCGAGTTTTTTTAGAAACGGTTTCTTTTTTTGTAAGTTTTCGAGATTGTGCACGCGTCAATCCGACTGACGAAAAAGATAATTCGAGGAGTGGTTACACCGGTGTCGAGGAAGTTGAAGAAGTCCATTAGTATGAAAATGCGAGCTCTAAAGCCTTGTTCGAATAAACGGCACAGAACGAACGGTGCAACACCTTTTTCCCACCTCCGTCATATCACCAAGCACGAACCGTGATTCTGAACTTATTTTATTTAAACTTTTATAATCCGCGAACGAAACGTGTTCTTATGCTCCGTCCATTCAGCCCAGGCCTGGGACTGGATGCTTTATGACGATGGAAATTGGATCAGCCTGTAGAATAATCTCGTTTGCCTCATGTTAATTAGAATTCTGATCTGGAGGGGATGGCATCTTTCCTCGGAGAGAATTAAATAGATCGGCCGGAGAATATTATCTTATTTTTTATTCATGTAGATGAATCCGAAAATATCTTAAATTTCGTTTAACCTCGGTTATTTTGTGATCTAAAATTAATTCATTTTAGTTCGAATAGCTTAAAAATACTTGAATCCAATATTAATCAATATTTTAAAATTATTCGTTTTGTTTCGTTTAATTGCACACAAAAAATATTTCAGATTTAATTTTAAATAATAAGACCGAATAACCGTTTTAACAGTTCGTAATTAGTTGAACTACCTATCTCGATACATCGCGAAATTCTTCGATATATTTATCTTTCTATATCAAAATACAATTAACAAATTACTTACTCGAAAGAAATTTATTTTCGAAAGAAATTAAATTTCGAATTCGTTACTCCATAAGTGATCTTAATTTGAATCCTGATTTCCGTTACTTATCGTTTATCGTACAATTAATTTTACGCGTACGCACAAAAGAGGTTAACTTCTTGTCAATGGATTTTCATTCTCGGATCGTTCGACGATCTTTAAATTCTCTCTCTCTCTCTCTCTCTCTATGAGTCGTCCTCAAAACGAAAGATTCAATTGATAATCATCGATGCGAAAAATATTCGTTTGAAACGAGGTATCGGACACCGATAAAACCATCCATCGATCGAACGGTTTTCAATTTATCGTGCGTGGTTCTCCTTACGTTGGTGCGCATGCGCGAATGACTTTTCGCGCGGCAAACGGCGCGTTTGCAATTGCGATGCGGCAGAGCCGCCGTGGCTGCGACACCTTGCACGCGTCCGCCAGTCACTCGTTCGAATCGAAGCGGGTCGGTTCGTTCGTTCCTTCGAGAGATAAACGGCCACGCTTTTTTCAACTTTCGATCGGTAAATCGTCGATCCTTGCCAACGGGGAGGTCTGGGTGACTGACGATCCTCGAGCTGAATTCTCCTCTATGAATCGAGTTTTTTTTTTTTCTTCTTTTATTTTTTTCCTCTCCTCGAAGCGTTTTAAAATTATTCTTCGATGGTTGATTTGAACTTTTTATTTTCGAACGAGATTTTTTTTTTTAATTTTTAAAATATTTCGGAAATTCGTGGAAACGAATATTGAAAGAGAGAAATTTTAAATGGCATGAAAAATTTGTCTTTTTTTTTTTTTTTTTTTTTTTGTATCATTATAGTCAGTTTTATATGTGCATCGTGGTAGCTGTTTAAGCTGCTCGAATGGAAATATTTTGAAACGATTCTAATTCTTTAACTCTCGTATTTTTCTCGTTTATAGTTCTGTTCAAAACCGGTGTCGCGTTACAAGTTCCGCGGAGGCGGAGGAAAAAGAAAGTCGCTCCTAATCTCTTAAAGCACCGGCCGATCACGGAACCAGAGCAAATCCTTTCAACTTACTGTCACAAATTACACAAATCCACGCTCATTCGTAAAATGAGCTATTTACGATCTTCTGAATCTTCTCTTAAATCATATAAATCTCCAAAAATTTTAATCCGTATTTTTCTTTAAATGAAAAACATTCTAACAATATATCAAAATTTTTCATTAATTAAATAAATTTTCCAAATAAATTTCTTTTCTAAAAAAAAAAAATTTTCTAAACTTCTAAAAAAGATTGATTATTATTTTAACTATTTTTTTTCTTAAAATTTTTTACACTATTTACGTATTTTCACTATTTTTCGATATATTTATATATCGAATATATATTAATATAAAAAAATAAAATAATAAAATAAATAAATTTTCATTTGGAGATCACGATTGATTCATACAAATTTGTTTTTATGATCTCGAAATGGATTTGATTGTGAAATGGAATTGTTATGAGAGCCGATAATTACAGATTTATCACCAATTTTTTTTTTTCCAATTTAAAACGAGCAAAAAAAAGAAAAAAAAATTACTTTTTCCGACTACAAATTTTTCTCAACAAAAAAATATCTTTCAACGACTTTCACGTATCCCCTTTCCAAAATTAA
>NW_006263308.1:946693-948357 GCF_000469605.1 Apis dorsata | reverse complement strand
AAAAAAAAAAAAAAAAGTAAAAAAAGAAAAAAATTCAGAGTAGCTTGGTGCCTCCCACGCTTGTTGACAGCGAAGGTGGGGTGGTCTGTTGTTGGTTCGGTTGATGGCGACTAGCGGTTTGCCAGTCTGTCAGAGCCTCGAACCAGCGCGGCGTCTGCATCGTAGAAACGTGCGTATCCCACACTTACTTTTCACTTTTCCACGCGAATCCTCCGTTCCCAGAGATAAAATTTACCGGCTGCCCTCTTATCTCTTGCACCACGAGGGGAGGGGGGAGAATTCGCTCGAGGATCCGATCGAGGGACCACCGATCTTCTTCTTCTTCTTCTTCTGGAGGATTCTGGATTCGAAGATATTTCTGGAGCACGGTGAAGTGTGTTTTTATTTGGAATATATCTTACAAAAAAATTTTCAATACGTGGTGGAGTGTTCTATGTTTGGAGATGGTAAATTCTCGAATCGATTTATGGATCTTTCGAAGTATTTCGAAGTTTTTTATATTCTTGTGCGATATATATAGGATGTATGTAGGGGGGATCTTTGATGTCACGATGATGGATTGTTCTATTGATTTTATTTCGGTGTTTTGAAAACAAGTACATTCTTGGACAAGATAATACGTAATTAATAAATAATTAATAGGTAATTATGTAATAATAAGCATGATATTTTGTTTCGTTTACGTAATGAGGTTGTTAATGAAAAAAATTCATCAATCAATGCAATATCAAAATCGCAAAAGATAGCGTAAGTAATATTTTTTTTTTTTCGGAAGAAATACGATATCTCTGATTAATCTTCTTCTTCATCACTCTCTTGAGTACGCTTCACTTGTTTCAACGTTTCATTCGTTTTTTTATTCCTATATATAATCAGTCACGAAATTCCTTCGAAGAATGCAAAGAAAAATTTATTTACGATGATTTAGAATAACAATGATTCCCATATTGATAAAGAAAGATATATAGTTACCATGTGCTTTTCTGGTAGAGAGGATATTTATAACGAAAATTCCAAAATTTCTTCTTACAACATATATCCCTACTGCTTCGAAAACTTCTCGAAAATCGCATCTCTTCGATCACCTGTTCATTTCCAAAAAATATTAAAAATCCAGCGTCAAAGAAACTCGCCCCGATATATCCCGATTCCATTCTCCTCCACGGTATTCAACCCGGTGCATTCCTCCAATTATTTCCATCTTTCTCGCTCCACGATGACAAAGCTAGAACCTCCCCCTCTTTATTTCTCCTCTCTCTCTCTCTCTCTCGAATTCTTCTCTTTGTCCGGTCATCGGTGACACATCCAGTGGCGGAAGGAAGGAGAAAGGAAGAAATGAAAAGAGAACAGAAACGAGGAAAAAAGCGAGAAACAAAGGGGGAGGGGAGGGGAGAAGAGAGACGGTGGGGGTAAAAGACGGTGATGATGACGGGGCGGGAAGGGGGTGGGATGGTAGTGGACGTGGTGTTTTTTAAATTGGACGTGGAAAAGCGAGAGGGATCGATAGGGTGAGAGGGTGGGAGAGGGGGGGTTAACAGAGGGGAGGGAGAGTGTGCATCAAACGCGGTCGCGGCTTTCAGAAAATAATTAAAAATAATTGAAAAACACAGCGTGTCGCCGCGCCACAGCGGAACCATTGTGCTTTGCTCGCTGCACAATTTCCT
>NW_006263308.1:943599-946306 GCF_000469605.1 Apis dorsata | reverse complement strand
GAGCACGGGTGATTAATCGGGGTGGGATCGATGGGAAGGAATCGACCTCGGATGCGCCCTTGTCGAAGGACTTGACGATCATCGTGCTCCTTCTTTGTCTCTTCTTGCCTGCGGTTTCCCGGAGTTCTTCTGTTCTGGGAGCTTTTTTTTAGTTCGATTAGTTTTGTCGCCACCTCGAATCGTTTTCTTCGAGGATGGATGGAGTAACTGGATCGTCGAATTGACGAATTTTAGATTTTTTTTTTTTTTCTTCTTTCTTTGGTTATTTGTTTTTTTGTAAATATCGGGAATATGCGGGTGCTTTTGTTTTTTTGCATTTCTTTTTTTTTTTTCTTTTTTTACATCTATGCATCGCGAGATCGATTTTTTTTTTTTTTTTTTTTTTTTTTTTTTTTTTTTCATCTTTTCCTCGGGGGATCGATTTTTTTTTTTTTTTTTTTTTTTTTTTTTTTTTTACGCGCACACACGTGTGTTGATTTGTTTTCGTCACGTTACTTTGATTGGTTTCGTGTATGGAATTCACGAAAGATTTGAACTTGTTGTTAATAATAAAATTTACGTTGATTTTTAAGAAAATGGATTATTTTCAATATATTATTTTTTTAGAATCGTATACAAAATAATAGGAAGTCTATCATCGTGATACTCATTAATCAGGCACAATTACATTTTATCTGTCTAAGAAGAATTTCTTATCGATGGTGATTACATTTCATGTATCATTTCACCATACCAAAAGACTTAATACCTTCTTCTTCTCAAGTGAGACGAATTAACAACAAAATTTATATTTATTTTATTTTTATATTTTATATTTCAGAAAAGTAATACTGAATACTTATTTTCATTGTATTATTTTTAATCAAAATAATAAAAGGTCCATCATCCTGAAACTATAGTAGATTTTTAACATTGCTAAATATAGTCTAAAAGGAGTTTCTTATTTCGATTACATTTCATGATGCACTCCACTCCATGACAAAAGACTTAACACCTTCTCCTCAAGTGAGACAAATTAACACTACTCGAAGTGTTGAACCCAATCAAAATTTCAAGTCTCCAGCAGATCCAGAATCCTCCACAACCTCGAAGAAGGTATTATCACCCATCGTCGTGGTCTTTGATCGATTAATTCGGAAAATTAAATTCAGTTGGTGAAATAGTTCCGTCCTGCAACAGTGAAGAGTTCAATCGAGTGAAGAAAGAAGGAAAAATCGTTTGGAGGTCTTTGTTGCGCTGCAAATGAGACGCTAGTAAACGATAGTCGAGAGTGAAATGGAACTTCCGGCGAGAAGATTCCTCGTGATCCTTTTACTCCTGCTGGCACTGGTACAGGCGAGTCTTGGCCAGAAGCAGAGGAGATCTTATCGTCAACGGAACAGAGGTAACTACACTAGGAATCTTTGCTGATTTATGCACCTGTTGAACCTAACCTCACTCCACGTCACGATTTCTCGCCAGAAATTTGTGCCGACTTGGTATTTAATTCTTAATTGATATCGTAGAGCCACAAGTCTGTAACAGTTTGGATTAAATTTTTGGTTAAATGAAAATTTCAGGGGAAAAAAATTATATTTCTTTTTAAAAAAATTTAAAATACTTACGAATCACGATGACATTTTAAATGATCACGTTGAGTTAAAGTTGAATCAATTTTACTAAAGTAAATTTATATATATTTTTATGGCACATATCGTGTCGAATTATAAATAAATTATAAATTAACTTGAATCAATAATAATCTACGACTAAGTACAGTAAATATAGAGAAAAATTATAGTTTTGTGAAAAGTTAAATTATAATTAAAATGCTTCGATAATAGCTACGCATTATTGTAGAATATTTTCATTATTCTTATTACTCGTAACACATTATATTGCACATGATTTTGCATACATCACATATATTTTATATTCTATTTTATATGCATATTTCGACATACTTTTAAATGCATAAATTATATTATGCAGTCTATTATTAAGAAGGAACTCTACGTAATAATTTTATTTTGTATGATAAATTATAGAAAAGGAGAATCGGTATTGAAATGAATTTCAATGAAAGTTTGAATTTCGATGTTGCGAGAAATAGTTGTCGGATTTCGTTGTCCTCGCATCAGGGTTAATTCCATAGGGAGAATCTCACTTATACTCGTTCGAAATCGTATCGCGCGCGCCTCCTCGTATTATGCATTAATGAAGAGCACTCGAAGGCGTCGTCGGTATCGATTACTTGGCCGTTTGTTCCCTTACGCGACGAAAAATCGCGTGAAACGTTTCCCCGAAGGTTGATCGTGGAATTTTATGTTATAGACCTAACCTGACCTGATTATATTTCTCGAATAATCGCTACGATTGTCGATATTCGTATCTAAATTATGTGCAATAACAATATCTAATTTATATTTATAATTAAATTGATTTTACAATTAGAATAAAATTAGAATAAAATATTACATCTAATTCTTTCGAGAAATAATAAATAAAATTTAACTGAGGATCAATTTAAATAAATTTAACTTAACATAACCTCTAAATCTATATTTATATTAAATTTCGTTCGTTGTGATCAAATGAATCGCAACAAAAATTATTCTAACTTAAATTTAATCTACTTCTCAATTCGAATGTAAATTAATTTTAGACTATGAGATAAATTTAAATATTTATAAATACCTACGAATAGCAAATAAATTATTTAACTTAC